>NW_027213478.1:0-2500 GCF_042767895.1 Penaeus vannamei | reverse complement strand
GAGGGGGAAATAAGGGCTGTGGGTTGAGACGAACAAGACTAGAGTGACGTATTTCGTGGTATAAGATTATCGAGGACTTCTTGTAGAAATAATCTATTAACCGATTTTCTTCGACTTGTTCATTCTTTATTCTATTTCGTTTATTTATCTAATTATCATTATCTTTTTTTCTGGGTGTGGTCGAGCCTTTTCGATAGTGAAGAGGAAGAGAAGAAACTCATTAGGGGAATTAATGAGCGTTGGGACGAGAAGCGGGAACTGGAGAGATTGAAAAAATGACATTTTTTTTGTAGTTAGTCCAAAGAAGTAAACATTTCCCCCTGTCAGTTAAATTAAGTACGGTGAGTGACCAGCCTTTTGCCTTTTGATGAAATGTGGGGCAGATCTGAAGCACTAGTTTTTTAACTGCTACCTTTTCTCTTTCTTCTCTCCAGTACTCGCCTGCAGGAGCTCAGACTGGCTGGAAACGAGCCCCGGTTAGCATGAACAGGGCTTTGCTTTGGATGCGCGGCTAAGGACGTTGCAAGGGGGTGGGGGGTCTGTGGCAGAGGGACAGCTGGGTCGAGGGCGAGAGCATCTGCTGTTTCAGATGTAATTGATGTCATTCTGGATGCTTTGATACATAAGTATACATGCGTATGTGTGTATACATACACACAGACACACACAGACACACTCACACCCACACATAAATATTTATATATCTATATGTCCGGGCACAAGTAGACTGACTGCAGGGAACAGAAGCAGAAGTATAATAACTACAGAAACAAAGAAAACAATAAGCAAAATGAACGTGAAGGAAAAATGAGATAACGGCGAAGTCAAAATAAAAAATAGGCGAAATGCATTCAGATTAGGAAAGGAAAATCAATGATCAATGAAAACATAAAAGGAAAAAACAGTATTAGAAAAATAATCAAAGGAATGGAAAACGGCCGATGAAAAAGAAAAACATCTGTCGCAATGCCGTCGCCGGAGTAAGCAGCTGGAACTGCCGCAGAAGTGGAGCGAAACAGTGGCGAAAGGAGAGGAGAGGCAGTGATAGAGAGCAGTGACTTTGCTGTTGCAAGAGCTATCGAACATATGGGAAGACCACGACGCAACCTATTTGTCAGGAGATCTCGCGTGAGGAGATTCACCCGTGTATGAAAGCGACAACACGGTGGAAAAGGTTTGTTTTGATCCCCTGGGAGCCCCTGGGAGGCGGAGTACGTGTCTCGCCGCAAAGATTGAACAACGCTGGCTGCTGTTTTGCGACGGTATTTTGAGAGAGAGAGAGAGAGAGAGAGAGAGAGAGAGAGAGAGAGAGAGAGAAAGAGAAAGAGAAAGAGAGAAAAGAGAGAGAGAGAGAGAGAGAGAGAGAGAGAGAGAGAGAGAGAGAGAGAGAGAGAGAGAGAGAGAGAGAGAGAGAGAGAGAGAGAGAATATGGAGTTCAATATCATAATTGCTGCTATAATCGATTCCCTTGTTAACTTTTCTTTATCATAATTAGAACTTAATTTAAAAACCAAATTTGTAGACACAGATTACGCATACACTATGTTGATTAAGCGAACAAAAAAGCGAATGAGGTCTTGAATGTTTCTTGTCAATATCAAGATTAAAAATAACGAAATAATCAATATCAAAGCAAAGTAGCTAGATAACTGGACGAATTATTTGGCAAGAGGGCGGGAAGATAAGCATAAAAATAATAATTGTAAAACGCAGCTCATTTCTAGACAAAGACAAATAAACAGCATGATGTGTATACTGCATTAGCCAAGAAAGCGTGCAGTGCGTGGCAGCCCAAGCAGTCGACGCGAGGAACGAAAGGCTCGGTTCCTTCGCCCTCGACCCGAGGAGCGCCAGCACGCCAGCTTTTCTTCAGGCAACCCAAGCGGTCGACGCGAGGAACGAAAGGCTCGGTTCCTTCGCCCTCGACCCGAGGAGCGCCAGCACGCCAGCTTTTCTTCAGGCAGCCCAAGCGGTCGACGCGAGGAACGAAAGGCTCCGTTCCTTCGCCCTCGACCCGAGGAGCGCCAGCACCGCAACTTTTCTTCAGGCTCTGCTGGAGCACGTAGCACTTTATGATCGCGGTCTTGGGCAACGCGCAAACGTGCATATAATCTCCACAATGGATTTCTTTCGTTGCAGTTTTGTGTTCCGTATGAGGCATTTTTCTCTTCATTTTCTTTTAAAGTTTATAATGAACTTGAAATAATCTCGTTTTGGGAAGGCGCTTGCGCTGGCGTAGCGATCTGTCCTGAGAAGCGTCTCGAAGCGGGGAAGTTTAGGGAAATGTTAGGCTTGTGATCCTACTTGTGGAAAAAAAGGAAAAAAAAAGGTGGCGTCATAATGTGAAAAAAAAACATTGGGCGTTCCTACTTTTATACGAAAAGCTACCAATACTGTGACCTACATTCTTTAAAAGGTCATAAAATGACGACCTTTTGTAGTTAACCCAGGATAATTTTTTTTTTTTTGCTCAATGACCCCATTACGAAACGTTATGGTT
>NW_027213477.1:67500-72215 GCF_042767895.1 Penaeus vannamei | reverse complement strand
TTTTCGCGGGGGTTACGTTCCAAAAAGAACCCGTGATAGGTGAAATCCGTGAAGTAAGTAACCTTTATATATATATATATTTTTTTTTTTTTGCAATTATTATACAATGAAATACTCTACAATACATTGGAACCAAAGAACAAAACCTTTTTACAGGCCCAAGCATTTGTTTAACAAATAAAAGTACTGTATAAACGTTTTTTTACAAATAACTACTGTGCTGTATGAACGTTTTTTACAAATAACTACTGTACTGTAAAATAATGATTTTAATCCTCAATACGAACTGGAGGCTTTATGGGTTTTAGGGAAAATTTGCAAATAAATTTGGCAAGCTGTATTACGCACATGTACATATTAAACCGTAACGTTATTGACACACAGGTAGAGAAAACCGAGAAAAAACAGAGAGACTGTTTAGCCAATCAGAATGCAGAACACAATGCACAATGCAAATCCGTGAAGCAGCGAGAACGTGAAAGGTGAACCGCGTTATAGCGAAGGTTCACTGTACTCTAATTCGCTCGCACATCAAGTCACTGTATTGCTGATTTACATGACATGCACACTCCTATGAATACCAAATATATATTAATAGGAGAGTTATGCAGTACGATAATGAATACAATGGACCCAAGGATCTTATCATTTCCCAGAGACAGAAAGAACAAAACGTTTTCATTCGGTAGAGAGAAGGTCATGAATATTATATGAATCGTTTTGAACTGTTCCAGAAACGGTTTTTTTTTTTTTAAATGGGGTCAGTTATTCGTATAAATAATTACGGGTATAGATGTTGAATAAATGCCTTACCTAAACCTGTAATTATTTGTTTAAACAAACACAAAAATGTATTTGACAAATAAACCTTCATTTAGTAAACAAATTCTTTTAGCAGTTTTGGCTGTGTCAGGTAAATCAACATCTTACCTGTAACCATATTGAAACATTCCATTTGTCTTAACAGTTATTGTGGATGGGGTGGATGTGCTCCGGGCAGGGATATCCACTTCTCAACATCAGGCTGAAGCTCACTAAGACATAAAAAAAAGTTAATTCTTCACTGTTCTTAACCACCTTAACCCCCCCTTTTTTTGCCTCACCTCCCCCCTCCCCTTCCTAGATCTCTCCAGCCCCAGTGAGATGGAGTGAGGGAGTGAGAGAGAGAGAGAGAGGGGGGGGGGAGTGAGAGAGAGAGAGCGAGAGAGAGAGAGAAAGAGAAAGAGAAAGAGAAAGAGAGAAAGAGAGAGAGAAAAAAAAAGAGAGAGAGAAAGAGAGAGAGAGAAAGAGAGAGATGAGAGAGAGAGAGGAGAGAGGAGAGAGAGAGAGAGACAGGCAGAGAGAGAGAGAGAGAGAGCGAGAGCAAGAGAGAGAGAGAGAGAGAGAAAGAGACAGAGACAGAGACAGACAGAGAGAGAAAGAGAGACAGGCAGAGAGAGAGAGACAAAGTTAGATAGTTAGATAAATCTAGAGAAATGGTTCCCAAACTTTTCCAGACAGACGCCCCCCATTGGCTGCCAGGTAGATTTCTAGCGCCCCCCCCCCTCCTCATACACACACGTCCGCATTTGTGTATGAGTTTTTTCTTTCTTTCTTTTCTTTTCATTTCAGATTAAACAAAAATGATTTCACAAATAAATCATTTAGAAGTTTTAGCTGTCGCCTCTTCTGCCTACTTGCCTATACCATCCACTTTGCAAGCCAATGATGCAATACTGATTCATACTATACAATACAATGCAGTTTTATACCACACAATACACAGTGTCTTGATTCCCCGAATTTTGGCTTCTCAAACTAATCTTTTTTATCAGTCGCCCTTCCGTTGCCTCCATATTGGGAAGTACTGATCTAAAAAAAAATAAGTACTGATCTAAAAAAAAAATAAGTACTGATCTAAAAAAAAAAATAAGTACTGATCTAAAAAAAATATATAGGCATAGCTATTGCCTTCCTCAGCTGTTTGAAATAATATATGCCAATATATAGCTTCACAAATATTGTCTAAACCTGCATCCTTAATTTTGTTTAGACTAATATTGTTGTAGCTGGTGTCTAAATATCCCCAGAGCTTACCTATCAATTTATCTTATAGGCCTAAGTATCGTCTAAAAAATATAAAATATTTGAGGCATAGCTATTGCCTTCCTCAGCTGTTTTAAATAATATATGCCAATATATAGCTTCACAAATATTGTCTAAACCTGCATCCTTAATTTTGTTTAAACTAATATTGTTATAGCTGGTGTCTAAATATCCCCAGAGCTTACTTATCAATTTATCTTATAGGCCTAAGTATTGTCTAAAAATATAAAATATTTGAGGCATAGCTATTGCCTAAGTATTGTCTAAAAATATGAAATATTTGGGGGGGTTTTAAATAATATATGTCAATATATTGCTTCACAAATATCAAAACGTGCTTCCTTAATTTTGTTTAAACTAATATTGTTATAGCTGGTGTCTAAATATCCCCAGAGCTTACTTATCAATTTATCTTATAGGCCTAAGTATTGTCTAATAATATAAAATACTTGAGGCATAACTATTGCCTTCCTCAGCTGTTTGAAATAATATATGCCAATATATTGCTTCACAGATATTGTCTAAACGTCCATCCTTAATTTTGTTTAAACTAATATTGTTATAGCTGGTGTCTAAGTATCCCCAGAGCTTACTTATCAATTTATCTTATAGGCCTAAGTATCGTCTCAGTGTGCTTCGCTATCCATAGAAAATTTATAGACTTGGGTATTTTCTCTAAGCGATTCCTAACCTATTTGCAGGATTATAGGCCTGGCTGCTGTTCTCCCAGAGGCGCTTCCTAATCCACTTGAGCTCTACCGTGCATACAAAAGGCATTAACACTAAGAGAACGATAAAACGAGATAAGTCATGGCATACGGAATTTATTCTAATCTTGCTTCGGTTCTTCTGTTCTGCCGCTTTATTTTCAAATTATTGCGTTTGGTTTTTCTTTTATTTTCTGTAAGTTCTTTACGTCTTAAACTGTTTATGAAAATGTATGAGTCGGTTATTTTCTTCCTCCGCGTCTCAGCTTTTATCTGTGGTGTAAGGAAAGAAGGATAAAAATGTAAACAAGATTTTCCATTTTGTTTGGAACGTCTAAGCAACCACACTGCCTTTTTCTTTCTTTCTTTCTCGGATGTTGTGTTTTGGCTCATTATTTACATTTTGTTTTAATCAATCTCTATATCACACGAACTAGTATCTATGGATTATTTAACTAAGTACTCATAAATGTCTATTCTTATCTACTTTGATTTTCTCATATTATAAACACATATACAACCTAGCCAATACGCTTCCATAACTATTCATTATTCGTTCATTTTAGACTAAATTTAATACCACACACTTCCACACGTGCTTCTTTATGTTTGTCTTTTATTATTTATTTATTTATTTATCTTTCTGTCTCTCTCTATCTATCTATCTATCTACCTCTCTCTCTCTCTCTCTCTCTCTCTCTCTCTCTCTCTCTCTCTCTCTCTCTCTCTCTCTCTCTCTCTCTCTCTCTCTCTCTCTCTCTCTCTCTCTCTCTCTCTCTCTCTCGCTTTCTCCCTTTCTCTCTCGCTCTCACTCTCTCGCGCGCTCTCTCTCTTTCTCCCTTTCTCTCTCTCTCTCTCTCTCTCTCTCTCTCTCTCTCTCTCTCTCTCTCTCTCTCTCTCTCTCTCTCTCCTTTTTTTTACTCCCACGGAGAAAAAGATCAAGAACCTTAATATATATAATGCTTCTCTTCGCAAGAGACGCCAAATTTATGAGGACAACGAGCAAGTCACCGAAAAAAATTGTGGAAAAAGCCTAAAAGGAAATGAGGTTTAGGGAGAGAAAATTCTGGTTAGGCCGAAACAGATAAGAATTTAACCCGAATTTATCATTTATTCTTTGATAAATTTTAATTTTATTAGAATTTATAATTTTAATTATTAAGAATCTCTCTCTCTTCTTTATTTTCTATCCTCTCTCTCTTCTTTATTTTCTATCCTTTCTCTCTCTCTCTCTTCTTTATTTTCTATCCTCTCTCTCTCTCTCTCTTCTTTATTTTCTATCCTTTCTCTCTCTCTCTCTTCTTTATTTTCTATCCTTTCTCTCTCTCTCTCTTCTTTATTTTCTATCCTCTCTCTCTCTCTCTCTTCTTTATTTTCTATCCTTTCTCTCTCTCTCTCTTCTTTATTTTCTAGCCTCTCTCTCTCTCTCTCTTCTTTATTTTTTGGTGGATATGGAGTTAGGAGGTTATTGAAGTTGTATATAGAGTCGGAAATGGTGTATTTAGAAGGGCGAAGAATGGCCGGTGTGTTTGTATTTGGGGATTAAGGCTCTCAGGGGAAATCCCAGTGAGATAGGCCTACGCTCAGGCTGAACTTGGTTAGGCTGAGACAATGCTAAGCACACTTAATGAAGATTATACTTTCATGATGGGGGGCTGCAGTATGTGTACAGACACACACACATACAGGCTCACACATACACGGGCGTACACATACACGCATATATATATATGCACAAACAAACAAACATGCACACATGCAAAAACATACATGTATACGCACAAAAGCACACACACACACACACACACACACACACACGCACACACACAAAGCGCCATTTTTATGCAACTGCGTGAGTGTGTAAGCATGTACCAAACAGACTTTTTCTTTTTCTTTTGTTCCCTTTCATTAAGAAGAAAGAGT
>NW_027213477.1:15000-22500 GCF_042767895.1 Penaeus vannamei | reverse complement strand
TATATATATATATATATATATATATATATATATATATATACAAAGTAAATAAAAATAAAAAAAAATTATGTTATCAGAAATGAGGGAATAATGCATTTTTTTCCAGACAGTAGATTTAGAATGATAACAATACCAATTCGCTTAGAAAACAAGAAGGAAAACAACAACAACAACAACAACAGTCACTACAAGTTCTTCGCATTCCGCAACAATTTTTTTTTCGTTCCTAATAACCAGCAACACTGCCATTCGTGCGTGACGTAGCTAACAACACAGAGCATCAACCTTGTTCTCCTATTTCGAAAAAGTTCTCTGCACCCCAAGAACAGCGTCGTCCGGGACCGCCCTCGTCACAAGCCAAGCCGCTGACCGTGACCTCTGACCTGTGGCTACGAATATAATAAGGTCAAAGCGACCGCAGACATAAAAAAAAACTTTTAGTGAAGTAGCTCATCATATTACAGCTGGGAAGTCGACTCTCTCAGCGGTTCTCTTATCAATTAGACCCGAAAAGTTGAAAGATGAAGGAAAAAGTTAAGCCATGTATCTGGTGATAAAACAAATTACTTAAAAAAAATCATTATCACCATTTTCCTTCGAATAATAATAAAAAAAGATAAAACAAATTACTTAAAAAGAAAAAAAAACTACCATTTTCCTTCGAATAATAATAATAAAAAAGATAAAACAAATTACTTAAAAAAACTAACAATTATCGCCATTTTCCTTCGAATAATACTAATATTTAAAAAAAGATAAAACAAATTACTTTAAAAAAACATTATCACCATTTTCCTTCGAATAACAAAAAAATAAAAAAAGATAAAACAAATTACTTCAAAAAAACAAAACAAATTATCACCATTTTCCTTCGAATAATGTTGTACCTCTGTAATTTTTTTTCTGTGCCTATAACCTATACAAAACATGAATTCGAAAGCAAACTACCAAATAAAATGCGGTGATCGCATGAACAAAACAACAGACAATAACTAAATCAAACACGCAGTCATACAGTCGGCCGTTTTACATAATCATCTGAGCCAGTCCTTCGTCTTTTAAGATTATCACATATATATATTTTTCCCCAATTCCCTCTTCCATTCTCTCGCTCCCTCTCCCTCTCCCCCCCTCTCCTCCCCTCCCAGCATCCCTGCACCGTCGCCAGCACAGACCGGGCCAAAGGAGATCGTCTGCTGGTGCCGATCACCCACTCCTTCCGGTAATCACTCGAGTTTGGCAAAAAAAGGACAAAAAAGGACAAAAAAGGACAAAAGGGACAAAAAAGGACCCCGTCTTGTTTGGATGAGGAAGGGCCGGAGTCGGGGATTTCCCTCTCTCCTCCTAATTGCCCTTCCTGCCTCTGTTGACAAGGGGAAGATCAGGTGCTGGGAAGCCTTAGCGTGCGAGGGATTTCAAGCTGCGTTTCGTGGTGTCCTCCCGCGGGAATGCGACAGGGCGAAGGAAGGGCTTTACATCTGTTTGTTAAAGGTTTTAGATAAACTACTTAAAGAAATCTGTAGAATAATTGTTTAAGTATTGCTAGGGCGGATACCGGGATGTACTTATAGACAGAGAATGTATAAGTAAAAGAGAAAACAAACATAAACTATCAAAATAAAGTCAATATTGCCAGCTGTCCAGCTTTCCCTCCAAACCGGTCGCACAGCCCCACTGCAAAAGAACAGCACCTGTCAGCGCTGGTCATTTATTGGTTGCTGTTAGTACATTTCACCCATACCAATAGAGAGCGTGTACACAGCTCTAATAACCTGACAGAGAATGAAGAGCAGACAACGGACGATCTGTTTCTAAATGGTAGGAATTCTTCACTCCGGCTACAATTAACTGCAGAAATTCTTCACTCCGGCTGCAAATACCTCTCCCTTCGGTATGCACTTGTTTGTTTTCTTCGTTCGCTCCGGGAGCAAGGGGTCGCTCATCCAGAAGGGCGTTGGCAACACCCTCCTCCAGCATTCAGCACACCCAGATTTACACCCATATGTATCGCACACAAGGACACACGCGCTCGTATACGAATTTCCTTCATGGAGGCAAGGCAGTTCGTGAGTCTGAGGACAAGCAGCACATCCGAGAGATTTAAGAGAGAGCTAAATACGCATGTGGACGAAGCCGCCGAAAGAGAGAGATAAAAGAGAATGCAGGGCGAACTTGGAAAGCAATAATCATAAGAAAGTCATGTTGCAAAGACACGTCATCTGCTATGAATTATCTAGCAAATGGTCGAATAGAAATTATGAATTATGAGCTGTAAGAATCCATATTAAATGTGTGAATGAGGTTTCACGAATGTACGGAGTAAATAGATAGATAGATAGATAGATAGACAGACAAACAGATAGATAGATAGATAGATAGATAGATAGATAGACAGACACAGACAGACAGATAGATAGATAGATAGATAGATAAATAGATAAATAAATAAATGAATAAAAAGAAAAAAATATTTTACAGAGGTACAAAATTATTCGAAGGAAAATGAAGTTTTCCATGTTTGAAAAATCTTTATGAAAACCGAAGAAGGAGGGATGGCAGACAGGAAAAAGAGACACGGGGGAAATAGGAACATAGGATAAAAGAGACGGAGGCTAAAGAACGAGGTATGAGAACAGCAACGAAATAGATAGAGAGAAGAGAAAATAAACGAATATACACAGTAAAAAAGGAAGTAAGGAATTAAAGATTACAAAAAAGAGACACAGGAAAACAAACAAGCCAAAAGAAAAAAAGAAAGGAAGAAGATAGACAAAAATAATAATAGAAACATGTGATGTATAGAAAAGAAAAGACAGCAATAATAAAGAGAAAACAGAAGACAGAAGATTCGGGAAAAGATGGAAAAGAAAAAAAAGAAGCCAGAAAGGGAGAGCAAAGAGAGACAGAAGAATATCGAAAAGTGAAAGAAGGAGAAAGAGCGAAATAAGAAAGAAAAATGGGGTGAAGCGAAGAGAGGGAAGAGAGGAAGGTGAAGATAATTTAGGCGTAAGAGGAATGGAGACAGCGAATAGCGTAAGGTGACGAAAGAGGGAGGAAAGTATAGAGGCAAGGAGAAAATATGGAAGAGGGAGTGAATAAAATGTTGAAAAGGGAAGAGAGGACAAGGCAGAGGACGAAAGAAGGAAGAGAGGGAAGCTACAATAAAGCAGGAAGTCTTGAGGGCGGAAGGAGGTAGTAGGTAAGGTCGGGCGATCTATGAGGTTCGAGACACGACCTATGAAAACCTCCTCCCTTCCTCCCTTCTCCCTCTCTCTCCTCCCCCTCCTCCCTTCCTCCCTTCTCCCTCTCTCTCCTCCCTTCCTCCCTTCTTCTCTCTCTCCTCCCCCTCATCCCTCCCTCCCTTCTTCTCTCTCTCTCCTCCTCCCTTCCTCCCTTCTCCCTCTCTCTCCTCCCCCTCATCCCTTCCTCCCTTCTCCCTCTCTCTCCTCCCCCTCCTCCCTTCCTCCCTTCTTCTCTCTCTCCTCCCCCTCATCCCTTCTTCCATTCTCCCTCTCTCTCCTCCCCCTCATCCCTTCCTCCCTTCTTCTCTCTCTCCTCCCCCTCCTCCTTTCTCCCTCTCCCTCTCTCTCCTCCCCCTCATCCCTTCTTCCTCTTTCTTCTCCTTCTCTCTCCTCCCCCTCATCCCTTTTCCTTTCTCCTTCTCTCTCTCCTCCCCCTCATCCCTTTTTCCTTTCTCCTTCTCTCTCCCTCCCTCCCTCCCTCCCTTCTTCCTTCCCTTCTCCTCTCTCTCTCCTCCCTCCCTTCCTCCCCTTCTTCCCCTTCTTCTCCCTCTCTCCCTCCTTCCCTTGCCTCTCCCTCTTTCCAGTCCAGACAGGCTCTCTCTCTTTGCTCCAAGTCCTGTCCACTCTCCCCATCCGCTTGAAGTTAGATGTCTCCTCCCTTTCCCCCTCCCTTTTCGTGTCACGCCCCCTTCAACCCCCTGTCCTCTTCCCCTGCTCTTTTCCCCCTCTAACTCCCCCCTCCCCCTGTACCCCGTCTCCCCTCCCTCTCAACACCACCCCCATCCCTCCTCTTCCTAATTCTCTCTGTCTCTCTCTCCCACCTCCCCCATCTCCTCCTCCTAACCCCCCCCCATCGTCCACCCGTCTCTCCTCCCCCCTCCCCCATCTCTCCTCCTAATCCCCCCCTGTCTCCCCCGAGTCTCCTCTCTCCCTACTCCCACCCCCTCATCCCTCCTCCCTTTCTCCCTACCCCCTCCCCCCGTCTCCCCGCGTCTCTCTCCCTACCCCACCTCCAAGCGTCCTCCTCTCCCTACCCCACCCCCTCATCCCTCCTCCTCCTCCCCTACTCCCCCCATCCGTCTCCCCCGAGTCTCCTCTCCCTACCCCACCCCCTCATCCCTCCTCCTCTCCCTACCCTCCCCCTGTCTCCCCCGAGTCTCCCTCTCCCTACCCCCCTCCCCCCATCTCTCTTCCTCCTAACCCCCCCCGTCTCCCCCCTGTCTCCCTCTCTCCTCCCTACCCCACACCCCCTCATCCCTCCTGCCTCCTCTCCCTACCCCCCCTCCTTTGTCTCCCCCGAGTCTCCTCCCTCCCTACTCCCACCCCCTCAGCATCCCTCACTCCTCCTCCCTACCCTCTCCCCCGTCTCCCCCGAGTCTCCTCTCCCCTACCCCACCCCCTCATCCCTCTACTCCTCTCCCTACCCCCCTCCGTCTCCCCCGCGTCTCCTCTCCCTACCCCACCCCCCCCTCATCCCTCCTCCTCTCCCTACCCCCCTCCGTCTCCCCCGTGTCTCCTCTCCCTACCCCACCCCCTCATCCCTCCTCCTCTCCCTACCCTCCCCTCCGTCTCCCCCGAGTCTCCTCTCCCTACCCCACCCCCTCATCCCTCCCTCCTCTCCCTACCCTCCCCCCGTCTCCCCCTGAGTCTCCTCTCCCTACCCCTCTCTCCCCCATCTCTCCTCCTCCCAACCCCCCCCCGTCTCCCCCCGAGTCTCCCCTCTCCCTACCCCCCTCCCCCATCTCTCCTTCCTAACCCCCTAACCCCCCGTCTCCCCGACAGTCTCCTCTCCCTACTCCCACCCCCTCATCCTCCTCCTCTCCTTCCCTTCCCTACCCCCCTCCCTCTGTCTCCCCCTGAGTCTCCTCTCCCTACCCCCACCCCCTCATCCCTCCCTCCTCTCCCTACCCTCCCCCCCCTGTCTCCCCGAGTCTCCCCTCTACCCTACCCCCTCCCCCATCTCTCTCCTCCTAACCCCCCCCCCCTGTCTTCCCCCGAGTCTCCTCTCCCTACCCCCTCCCCCATCTCCTCCCTAACCCCCCCCCGTCTCCCACCGAAGTCTCCTCTCCCTACGCCCCCTCCCCCATCTCTTCCTTCCTAACCCCCCCCGTCTCCCCCGAGTCTCCTCTCCCTACTCCCACCCCCTCATCCCTCCCTCCTCTCCTACCCTACCCCCCGTCTCCCCCGATGGTTCTTCCTCTCCCTACCCCACCCCCTCATCCCTCCCTCCCTCTCCCTACCCCTCCCCCAGTCTCCCCGAGTCTCCTCTCCCTTACCCCTACCCTCCTTCCTACCCCTCCCCCCTCTATTCTCCCTCCTCCTCTTCCCTACCCACCTCCCCCAGTCTCTTCCCCCGCCGTCTCCCTCTCCCTACCTCCCCCCCACGTCTCCCTCTGCGTCTCCCTCTTCCTCTCTCCCTACCCCCTCCTCCCCATCCCTCCTCCTCCCCTCTAACTCTTCCCCCCGTCTCCCCTGCGTCCGCCCTCTCCCTCTCCCCACCCCCCTGTCTCCCCCGCGTCTCCTTCTCCTCTACCCCCTTCCTCCATCCTCCTCCCCTAACTCTTCTTCCCCCCCCTCGTTCTCCCCTGCGTTCTCCTCTCCCTTCCCCACCCCCCTGTCTCCCCCCCGTCTCCCCCGAGTCTCCTCTCCCTACCCCACCCCCTCATCCCTCCCCCCCCTTCCCCAACTCCTCCCCATCCCGGCACCATCTGACATCCAGCGTGTGTTTGGATGCCGAGTTTATGGCGTCGCCGGTGCCGCTGGAGGAGGCATGAGGCCAGTGCCATTTGCGGGGAAGAGGAAGAGGGAAGGAGAGGGGAAGGAGAGGAGAAGGAGAGGGGAGGGGGAGGGGAAGAGGAGGGGAAGGGGAGGGAAAGAGGAGGGAAAGGAGAGGGGAAGGAGAGGGGAAGAGGAGGAAGGGAAGGAGAGGGGAAGGACAGTGGAAGAGGAGGAGGGGAAGAGGAGGGGAAGAGGGGGGAAGGAGGAGGGGAAGGAGAGGAGGAAGAGGAGGGGAAGAGGAGGGGAAGAGGAGGGGGCAGGGGAGGGGAAGAGGGAGGAGGGGAATTAGAGGGGAAGGAGAGGGGAGGGTGAAGAGGAGGGGAAGGAGAGGGGAAGAGGAGGGGAAGGAGAGGGGAAGGAGAGGGGAAGGAGAGGGGAAGAGGAGGGGAACAGGAGGGGAAGGAGAGGGGAAGGAAGAGGGGAAGGAGGAGGGGAAGGGGAGGGGAAGGAGAGGGGAAGGAGAGAGGAAGGAGAGGGGAAGAGGAGGGAGAGGGGAAGGAGAGGAGGAAGAGGAGGGGAATTTGGAGGAATTTGAGGAAGGAGAGGGAGGGGGAAGGAGAGGGGGAAGAGGAGGGGAAGGAGAGGGGAAGAGGAGGGGAAGAGGAGGGAGGGGAGGGGAGAGGGAAAGAGAGGAAGGAAGGAGAGGGAAAGGGGAAGGAAGGGGAGGGGAGGAGAGGGGGCAGGGGGAGAGGGAAGGAGAGGGGGAAGAGGAGGGAAGGAGAGGGGAAGGAAGGAGAGGGGAAGGGGAGGGGAAGAGGAGGGGGAAGGAAAGGGGAAGGACAGGGGAAGGGGAGGAAGGGAAAGAAAGGAGGGAAAGGAGAGGGGAAGGGGAGGGGAAGAGGAGGGGAAGGGGAGGGGAAGAGGAGGGGAAGGAGAGGTGGAGAGTGTGTGTGTGGATAATCTGCTTAGAACTTCATCCACACGCTGACTAGAGGGCTTATCTCTCTCTCTCTCTCTCTTTCTCTCTTCTTTTCTCTTTTTTCTGTCTCTCTTATTTTCTCTTTCTCTGTCTCTCTTATTTTCTCTTTCTCTGTCTCTCTCTCGCTCTCTCTCTCTCTTTTCGTTTTTCTTGCGTTCTTTCTCTGTCTCTGTCTGTCTGTATCTCTCTCTCTCTCTCCCTGTCTCTCTCTCTCTCTTTCTCTCTCTCTCTCTCTCTCTCTCTCTCTCTCTCTCTCTCTCTCTCTCTCTCTCACTACACACACATACATACGCACACACTCACACACACACACACACATACACACACAAACACACACACACATTTCTTCTCTCTCTCTCTCCTCTCACACTCAGAACACACACACCTCTCTCTCTCTCTCTCTCTCTCTCTCTCTCTCTCTCTCTCTCTCTTTTTCTTTCTCTGTCTCTGTCTCTCTTCTGTCTTTTTCTCTTCTCTTCTACTCTCTCTATCTCTCTCTCTTCTCTCTCTCTCTCTCTCTCTCTCTCTCTCTTCTCTCTCTCTCTCTCTCTCTCTCTCTCT
>NW_027213477.1:5000-7500 GCF_042767895.1 Penaeus vannamei | reverse complement strand
CTTCTGTCTTCTGTTTTTTTCTTTATTATTGCTGTCTTTTCTTTTCTATACGTCACGTTTCTATTATTATTTTTGTCTATCTTCTTCCTTTCCTTTTTTGGCTTGTTTGTTTTCCTGTGTCTCTTTTGCAATCTTTAATTCCTTACTTCCTTTTTTACTGTGTATATTCGTTTATTTTCTCTTCTCTCTATCTATTTCGTTGCTGTTCTCATACCTCGTTCTTTAGCCTCCGTCTCTTTTATCCTATGTTCCTATTTCCCCCGTGTCTCTTTTTCCTGTCTGCCATCCCTCCTTCTTCGGTTTTCATAAAGATATTTCAAACATGGAAAACTTCATTTTCCTTCGAATAATTTTGTACCTCTGTAAAATAAGTTTTTCATTTTTATTTATCTATTTATCTATCTACTTGTCTATCTATCTATCTATCTGTCTGTCTGTCTGTCTGTCTATCTATCTATCTATCTATCTATCTATCTATCTATCTATCTATCTATCTATCTATCTATCTATCCATCTATCTATCTATCTATTTATCTATTTACTCAGTACATTCGTGAAACCTCATTCACACATTTAATATGGATTTTCACAGCTCATAATTCATAATTTCTATTCGACCGTTTGCTAGATAATTCATAGCAGATGACGTGTCTTTGCAACATGACTTTTTTTATGATTATTGCTTTCTAAGTTCGCCCTGCATTCTCTTTTCTCTCTCTCTTTCGGCGGCTTCGTCCACATGCTTATTTAGCCCTCTCTTAAATCTCTCGGATGTGCTGCTTGTCCTCAGGCTCACGAACTGCCTTGCCTCCATGAAGGAAATTCGTATACGAGCGCGTGTGTCCTTGTGTGCGATGTCTGTGGGTGTAAATCGAGGTGTGCCGAATGCTGGAAGAGGGTGTCGCCAACGCCCTTCTGGATGAGCGACCCCTTGCTCCCGGAGCGAACGAAGGAAACAAACAAGTGCATACCGAAGGGAGAGGTATTTGCAGCCGGAGTGAAGAATTTCTGCAGTTAATTGTAGCCGGAGTGAAGAATTCCTACCGTTTAGAAACAGATCGTCCGTTGTCTGCTCTTCATTCTCTGTCAGGTTATTAGAGCTGTGTACACGCTCTCTATTGGTATGGGTGAAATGTACCAACAGCAACCGATAAATGACCAGCGCTGACAGGTGCTGTTCTTTTGCAGTGGGGCTGTGCGACCGGTTTGGAGGGAAAACTAGACAAGCTGGCAATATTGACTTTATTTTGATAGTTTATGTTTGTTTTCTCTTACTTATACATTCTCTATAAGTACATCCCGCTATGTGCCCTAGCAATACTTAAACAATTATTCTGCAGATTTCTTTAAGTAGTTTATCTAAAACCTTTAACAAACAGATGTAAAGCCCTTCCTTCGCCCTGTCGCATTCCCGCGGGAGGACACCACGAAACGCAGCTTGAAATCCCTCGCACGCTAAGGCTTCCCAGCATCTGATCTTCCCCTCGTCAACAGAGGCAGGAAGGGCAATGAGGAGGAGAGAGGGAAATCCCCGACTGCGGCTCTTCCTCATCCAAACAAGACGGGGTCCTTTTTTGTCCCTTTTTGTCCCTTTTTGTCCTTTTTTGTCCTTTTTTGTCCCTTTTTGTCCTTTTTTGGCCAAACTCGAGTGATTACCGGAAGGAGTGGGTGATCGGCGCCAGCAGATGATCTCCTTTGGCCCGGTCTGTGCTGGCGACGGTGCAGGGATGCTGGGAGGGGAGGCGAAGGGGGGAGAGGGAGAGGGAGAGAGAGAATGGAAGAGGGAATTGGGATAAAAATATGTGTGTGATAATCTTAAAAGTCGAAGGACTGGCTCAGATAATTATGTAAAACGGCCGACTGTATGACTGCGTGTTTGATTTAGTTATTGTCTGTTGTTTTATTCATACGATCACCGCATTTTATTTGGTAGTTTGCTTTCGAATTCATCTTTTGTATAGGTTATAGGCATTCAGATTTTTTTTTTTTTTTTTTTTTTTTTTTACAGAGGTACAACATTATTCGAAGGAAAAATGATTTTTTTTTAATGTTTTATCTTTTTATTATTATTATTCGAAGGAAAATGATAGTTTTTTTTATCACTTCAGATACATGGCTTAACTTTTTCCTTCATCTTTCAACTTTTCGGGTCTAATTGATAAGAGAACCGCTGAGAGAGTCGACTTCCCAGCTGTCATATGATGAGCTACTTTCCTAAAAGTTTTTTATGTCTGCGGTCGCTTTGACCTTATCATATTCGTAGCCTCAGGTCAGAGGTCACGGTCAGCGGCTTGGCTTGTGACGAGGGCGGTCCCGGACGACGCTGTTCTTGGGGTGCAGAGAACTTTTTCGAAATAGGAGAACAAGGTTGATGCTCTGTGTTGTTAGCTGCGTCACGCACGAATGGCAGTGTTGCTGGTTATTAGGAACGAAAATGTTTTTTTGGCGGAATGCGAAGAACTTATAGTGACTGTTGTTGTTGTTGTTATTGTTTTCCTTC
>NW_027213476.1:7500-25000 GCF_042767895.1 Penaeus vannamei | reverse complement strand
AGAACGAGAGGAAGAGGAAGAATGAGAAAACGAAAGAGAAAGAACATGAAACGAGAGGAAGAGAAGGGCCAAGAGACCGAAAGGAAGGAGAAACAAGAAAAGATAAAGTCGAAGAGAAGAGAAGAGAAGGAACAAGGAAGGAGAAGAAAACGACGAGAGGAAGAGAAAAAGGAGGAACAAAAGTGAAAATCGAGAAAAAACAAAGAAAAGATAAGAAAACAAGAGGAAGAACAACTAGAAAAAGAAGGAACAAAAGGGGGAAAATCGAGAGAGAAAAAATGAAAAATAAGAAAAAATAAGAAATCAAGAAAGAGAAAGAACAAGAAAACACGAGAACATAAAAGTATCGAGTCGTAATACGATAAGGAAGAAGAAGAAAAAGCAATAACCAAAGACCAGGAGTAAAAACTAGAAGTGTAAGATTCAAATGAAGCGGCATACGAAGCAGACATTGAAGGGAAGCGGCAGTAACAGACAATTAAAAAATAAATAAATAAAAGAATAAATAATAATAACGACAGGAAATTGCAGAGAGCGAAACTGTAGAAAGAAGAAAAAAAGGTTCAAATCTTCTTTCCTTCCCTCCTCTATCTTTCTATCCCTTCCTCCCTTCATTCCCTCCCACCCGCCCTCCCTTGCTTCCTCCCTCCCTTCCCTTCCTCCCACCCGTCTCCCTTGCTCCCTCCTCCCTTCCCTCCCACCTGCCCTCCCTCCTTCCTCCCATACCGCCCTCCTTCCCTCCCTTGCTCCCTTTCCTCACTTATCTCTCCTCCCCTCCTTCCAGCGCCTGAGTCCCACGACGGAGTGCCATAAAGAAGTGCCACACAAGCCAAGCCAGGTAAAGCGAGAGGTCACTTGCACCGGACATTTTAAATACTCCCTCTCCCCCTTCATACCCTACTCTGCCACCTTACCCCTGCCACCTGCACTGATCCCCTTCACTCCCTCATTCATTCTCACCTCACCCTCCTCCTCTCTCTCTGTTTCTCTCTCATCTATCCCCTTCTTATCACTCCTCCCTTGTGCAATAGCGAGCGCATGCACAAATGGGTGAATGCAAGCATAGCACAGCAATCAAGTATATCCACTCTCCAAATCCCCCCGTCCCCTGTCCCTGTCCCCCGTCCCCTTTCCCTTCCTTCCCTCTCCCTCTCCGTCAGTCTCTCTCCCTGGCTGGCTGGCTGGCTGGCAGGGGGGCAGGGGAAAGGGGAGGTCTCGGCGTCCAAGGGCACAGGGCCATCCCCCTCCCCCTCCCCCTGGCACTGGCCCTTGCACGCCGAGACCCTCCTCCCGCCAGCCCTTGGACGCCTCTCTCCTCTCTTCCCTTCCCTCCTGGCTCCAGGCCTGGAGGCTGGCGGGAAAGAGGATGGTCTCGGCGTGCAAGGGCCCGTGAAAGAGGGCAGCCCTCCAGCGCCCAGACCTTCCTCTCCCCCCCGCCAGCCAGGCATGCAGCCCAAAAGGGGGAGAGAGGAGAGAAGGCGCTCAAGGGCTGCCGTCCCCCCGGCCCTGCCCTTGGACGCCCAGACCCTCCTCTCCACGCCAGCTTTGGCAAGGAGAAGAGGAAGAGGGAAAGGAGGGGGAGGGAGAAGAAGAAGAGAAATAAGAAGAAGAAAAATAGATAAAGAAAAATAAGAAGAAAGAAAAAATTTAAAAAATAGGAGGGAGGGAGGAGAGAGAATGAGGAAGCTCCCTCCCCTCCCTCACCTTGTCCTCCCTCCCTCCCTCCCTCCCTCCACCTTGTCCTCCCTCCCTCCCTCCCTCCCTCCCTCCCTCCACCTTGTCCTCCCTCCCTCCCTCCCTCTCCGTCAGTCTCTCTGCCTGGCTGGCTGGCTGGCTGGCGGGGGGGGCGGGGGGAAGGGGGGGGAAGGTCTCGGCGTCCAAGGGCACAGGGCCATCCCCCCTCCCCCCTCCCCCCCCCTGGCTGGCCCTTGCACGCCGAGACCCTTCCTTCCGCCAGCCCTTGAACGCCTCTCTCCTCTCTTTCCCCTTCCCGCTCTAGGCCTGGAGGCTGGCGGAGGAGGAAAAGATGTCGGCGTGCAAGGGCCGGTGAAAGAGGGCAGCCCTTGCACGCCCAGACCTTCCTCCCGCCCGCCAGCCAGGCATGCAGCCCAAAAGGGGAGAGGAGAGAGGCGCTCAGGGAAACGCCCCCCCCCGCCCCTGCCCTTGGACGCCCAGACCTTCCTCCTCTCCCGCCAGCAGCCAGGGAGAGAGAGGAAGAGAGAGAGAGGGGGGGGGGAGGGAGAAGAGAAGAGAGAAATAAGAAGAAGAAAAATAGATAAGAAAAATAAGAAGAAAAAATTTAAAAAAATAGGAGGGAGGGAGGGAGAGAGAATGAGAGCTCCCTCCCTCCCTCCACCTTGTCCTCCCTCCCTCCCTCCCTCCCTCCCTCCCTCCACCTTGTCCTCCCTCCCTCCCTCCCTCTCCCTCCGTCTCTCTGCCTGGCTGGCTGGCTGGCTGGCGGGGCCAAGGGAAAGAGGGTCTCGGCGTCCAAGGGCACAGGGCCATCTCCCTCCCCCCTCCCCCCTAAAAGCGGCCTTGCACGCCGAGACCCCTCCTTCCTCCCGCCCTTGAGCGCCTCTCTCCTCTCTTCCCTTCTGGCTCTGGGCCTGGAGGCTGGCGGAAGAGGAAGGTCTCGGCGTGCAAGGGCCGGTGAAGGAAGGCAGCCTCGAGCGCCCCAGACCTTCCCGCCCGCCCGCCAGCCAGGCATGCAGCCCAAAGGGGGAGAGAGGAGAGGAAGCGCTCAGGGGCTGCCCTCCCCTGGCCCCACCTGCCCTTGCACGCCCAGACCTTCCTCCTCTCCCGCCAGCCAGCAGCCAGGGAGAAGAGGAAAGAGAGGAGAGGGGGGAGGAGGGAGAGAGAAATAAGAAGAAAAATAGATAGAGAAAAATAAGAGAAGAAAAAATTTAAAAAAATAAGAGGGAGGGAGGGAGAGAGAATGAGAGGTCCCTCCCTCCCTCCACCTTGTCCTCCCTCCCTCCCTCCCTCCACCCTGCCCTCCCTCCCTCCCTCCCTCCCTCCCTCCCTCCACCTTGTCCTCCCTCACTCCTCCCTCCTCCACGTCAGTCTCTGCCTGGCTGGCTGGCTGGCTGGCAGGGGCGGGGAAGGGGAGGGAGGAGTCTCAATCCGCGTCAGGGCACAGGGCCATCCCCCTCCCCTCCCCCCCCTGGCTGGCCCTTGCACGCCGAGACCCTTCCTTCCGCCAGCCCTTGAACGCCTCTCTCCTCTCTTTCCCCCTTCCCGCTCTAGGCCTGGAGGCTGGCGGAGGAGGAAGGTCCCGGCGTGCAAGGGCCGGTGAAAGAGACAGCCCTCCGGCGCTAGACCTTCCCGCCCGCCAGCCAGCCAGGCATGGAGCCAAAAGGGGAGAGAGGAGAGAGGCGCTCAAGGGCTGCCCTCCCCCCCCCGGCCCTGCCCTTGGACGCCCAGACCTTCCTCCTCTCCCGCCAGCAGCCAGGGAGAGAGAGGAAGAGAGAGAGAGGGGGGGGGGAGGGGGAAGGGAAGAGAGAAATAAGAAGAAGAAAAATAGATAAGAAAAATAAGAAGAAAAAATTTAAAAAAATAGGAGGGAGGGAGGGAGAGAGAATGAGAGCTCCCTCCCTCCCTCCACCTTGTCCTCCCTCCCTCCCTCCCTCCACCTTGTCCTCCCTCCCTCCCTCCCTTGTCCTCCCTCCCTCCCTCCCTCTCCGTCAGTCTCTCTGCCTGGCTGGCTGGCTGGCTGGCGGGGGGGGGGGAGAGGGGGAAGGTCTCGGCGTCCAAGGGCACAGGGCCATCCCCCCTCCCCCCTCCCCCCCCCTGGCTGGCCCTTGCACGCCGAGACCCTTCCTTCCGCCAGCCCTTGAACGCCTCTCTCCTCTCTTTCCCCTTCCCGCTCTAGGCCTGGAGGCTGGCGGAGGAGGAAGGTCTCGGCGTGCAAGGGCCGGTGAAAGAGGGCAGCCCTCGAGCGCCCAGACCTTCCCGCCCGCCCGCCAGCCAGGCATGCAGCCCAAAGGGGAGAGAGGAGAGAGGCGCTCAAGGGCTGCCCTCCCCCCCCCGGCCCTGCCCTTGGACGCCCAGACCTTCCTCCTCTCCCGCCAGCAGCCAGGGAGAGAGAGGAAGAGAGAGAGAGGGGGGGGGGAGGGAGAAGAGAAGAGAGAAATAAGAAGAAGAAAAATAGATAAGAAAAATAAGAAGAAAAAATTTAAAAAAATAGGAGGGAGGGAGGGAGAGAGAATGAGAGCTCCCTCCCTCCCTCCACCTTGTCCTCCCTCCCTCCCTCCCTCCCTCCACCTTGTCCTCCCTCCCTCCCTCCCTCCCTCCCCCCCCCCACCTTGTCCTCCCTCCCTCCCTCCCTCTCCGTCAGTCTCTCTGCCTGGCTGGCTGGCTGGCTGGCGGGGGCGGGGAGAAGGGGGAGAGGTGCTCGGCATCCCAAGGGCACAGGGCCATCCCCCCTCCCCCCTCCCCCCCCCTGGCTGGCCCTTGCACGCCGAGACCCTTCCTTCCTCCGGCCCTTGAGCGCCTCTCTCCTCTCTTCCCTTCGGGCTCTGGGCCTGGAGGCTGGCGGGGGGGGAAGGATCTCGGCGTCCAAGGGCCGGTGGGATGATGGCAGCCCTTCAGCGCCGAGACCTTCCTTCCCGCCCGCCAGGCCCAGAGCGGGAAGGGAAGAGAGAGGAGAGAGGCGCTCAGGGGCTGCCCTCCCCCCCCCACACTGGCCCTTCCACGCCGAGACCTTCTTTCCGCCAGCCAGCCCTTGAGCGCCTCTCTCCTCTCTTCCCCCTTCTGGCTGGCGGGAGGATGATTCTAGGTTATAGGAAAAGGAAGGTCTCCAATGCGCTCAGGGGCCGGTGGGGGGGGGGGGATGGCCCCGGGCCCTTGGACGCCGAGACCTTCCCCCCCGCCAGCCAAAAGGGGAGGGAGGAAGAGAGGGGGGGGGAGAGGGAGAGGGAGGGAGGAGGAGGAGAGGGAGGACAAGGTGGAGGGAAGGGAGGGAGGGAGGGAGGACAAGGTGGAGGGAGGGAAGGAGGGAGGGAGGGAGGGAGGGAGGGAGGACAAGGTGGAGGGAGGGAGGGAGGTAGGACAAGGTGGAGGGGAGGGAGGGAGGGAAGACAAGAGTGGAGGGAGAGGAGGGAGGGAGGGAGAGAGAGAGGGAGGGAGGGAGAGGAGACAAGGTGGAGGGAGGGAGGGAGGGAGGGAGGGAGAGAGAGAGAGAGGGAGGGAGGGAGGGAGGGAGGAGGACAAGGTGGAGGGAGGGAGGGAAGGAGGGAGGACAAGGTGGAGGGAGGGAAGGAGGGAGGGAGGGAGGGAGGGAGAGAGAGGGAGGGAGGGGAGGGAGGGAGGACAAGGTGGAGGGAGGGAGGGAGAGAGAGAGAGAGAGGGAGGGAGGGAGGGAGGGAGGGAGGGCAGCCACAGGTGGAGGGAGGGAGGGAGGGAGGGAAGGGGAGGGAGGGAGGGAGAGAGAGAGAGAGAGAGAGCATAAAAAATTAAATTACCTAAACTGTAAAGAAGAAATGAAGTCAAAAGTGAAAATGACGTCGCAATGACATGGCAACAGAAACAAGTCCATGATTTCTCTTTTTCCAAAAAAAAAATTCCCAAAAAAGCTCACACTATCAAACCTGTTAAAGTCTGAACGAGATCTCGGCTCTGCCTCTGTAATCTGCAGCAGAGTTTGACATTTGCAGAAAATGGAATTCATCCGTGAAATAAACTTGACATTCTTTTCTCTTTTTTCCTTCTTCTTCACTTTCTTTCAGGAGTGACAGGTGTAAAAATCGTCGTTTTCCCCGAGTTTACGGGTCTCATGACGGGGCGTTCACCAACTCCGTGAATTTACTCCCCGTGCAAGGGAAGGAACAGCTGCTTGCGGGGTTCATGCCAGGGCTTTGGAGCAGAGCGGCTCTTGTGTCGGTGGGGAGGGAGAGGGAGGAAGGGAAGGGAGGGAGAGGGAGGGAGGGGGAGGGAGAAAGAGAGAGAGAGAGAGAGAAAGAATGAGAGCTCCTCCCCTCCCCTTTCCCTCCCTCCCTCCCTCCCTGCTCCATCTCCCTCCCTCCCTCCTCACCTCCCTCCCACCTTGTCCTCCCCTCCACTCACCTTGTCCTCCCTCCCCTCCCTCCACTCCCTCCACCTTGTCCTCCCTCCCCTCCACCTTGTCCTCCCTCCCTCCACCTTGTCCTCCCTCCCTCCACCTTGTCCTCCCTCCACCTTGTCCTCCCTCCCTCCCTCCCTCCACCTTGTCCTCCCTCCCTCCCTCCCTCCACCCTTGTCCCTCCCTCCCTCCCTCCCCTTCCTCCCTCCCTCCACCTTGTCCTCCCTCCCTCCCTCCACCTTGTCCTCCCTCCCTCCCTCCCTCCCTCCCTCCCTCCCTCCCTCCCTCCCTCCCCTCCCTCCCTCCACCTTGTCCTCCCTCCCTCCACCTTGTCCTCCCCTCCCTCCACCTTGTCCTCCCTCCCTCCACCTTGTCCTCCCTCCACCTTGTCCTCCCTCCCCCTTGTCCTCCATCCCTCCCTCCCTCCCCTCCACCTTGTCCTCCCTCCCTCCCTCCCTCCACCTTGTCCTCCCTCCCCTCCCTCCCTTCCCCTCCCTCCCTCCACCTTGTCCTCCCTCCCTCCCTCCACCTTGTCCTCCCTCCCTCCCTCCCTCCCTCCCCTCCCTCCTCCCTCCCTCCCTCCTCCCTCCCTCCTCCCACCTTGTCTCTCCCTCCACCTTGTCCTCCCTCCCTCCACCTTGTCCTCCCTCCCTCCCTCCACCTTGTCCTCCACCTTGTCCTCCCTCCCTCCCTCCCCCTTGTCCTCCCTCCCCTCCCACCCTTGTCCTCCCTCCCTCTCCACCTTGTCCCCTCCCTCCCCTCCACCTTGTCCTCCCTCCCTCCCTCCCTCCCTCCACCTTGTCCTCTCCCTCCCTCCTCCCCTCCCTCCCTCCCCTCCCCCCTCTCCCTCCCTCCCTCCTCCCTCCCTCCCACCTTGTCCTCCCTCCCTCTCTCTCCCTCCCTCTCTCTCCCTCCCTCTCTCTCCCTCCCTCCCTCCCTTCAGAGAGAGCGAGAGAGAGACCTCGGCGTCCAAGGGCGGCCCTCCCCCCTCCCCCCCACCAGAAGCCCTTGAGCGCCGCTCTCCTCCTTCCCCTCTTGGCTCTGGGCCTGGAGGCTGGCGGGGGGGGAAGGAAGGTCTGGGCGCGGAAGGGCTGCCCTCTTCCACCGGCCCTTCCACGCCGAGACCTCTCTCCCCCGCCAGCATGATCTGCAGCCAGGCCGAGGAGGCTCCCAAGAGGGAGGACAAGAGAGGAGAGGAGGCGCTCAAAGGCTCTTCAAGGGACAGGCTGGCGAAAGGAAGGAAGATCCTCTCGGCGTGCAAAGGGTGCCCCAGCATCCCCCCCCCCTCCCGGCCGGCCCCTGAGCGCCGAGACGCTCCCCGCCAGCCAGCCAGGGAAGTGGGGAGGAAGAGAGAGGGGGGAGAGGGTGAAGGAAGGGAAGAAGGAGAGGGAGGAAGAGAGGAGGAGGGGCGAGGGAGGAGGGATGTGGAGGGAGAGGAGAGGAGAGTCAAGTGGAGAGGGAGGAGGGAAGGACAGAGGTGGAGGGAGGGAAGTCAAGGTGGAGGAGGAGAGGAGGAGGGAGGGAGGGAAGAGAGGGAGGGAGGGAGAGGAGGGAGGAGGGAGGAGGAGAGGGAGGGAGGGAGAGGGAGAGATAAGAGGAAGGGAGGGAGGGAGAGGGAGGAGAGGGAGAGGGAGGGGGGAGGAGAGGAGGGAGAGGAGAGATGGAGAGGAGGGAGGGAAGGAAGAGGAGAGGGAGGGAGAGAGGAAGGGAGGGAGGGAGGAGAGGGAGAGGGAGAGAGGGAGGGAGGAGAGGGAGAGGGAGGGAGGAGGGAAAGGAGGAAGGAGAGAGGGAGGGAGGGAGGGAGGGAAAGGAGAGACAAGGTGGAGGGAGGGAAGGGAGGGAGAGGGAGGACAAGGTGGAGGGAGGGAGGGAGGATAAGGTGGAGGGAGGGAGGGAGGGAGAGAGAGGGAGGGAGGGAGGACAAGGTGGAGGGAGGGAGGGAGGGAGAGGGAGAGAGAAAGAGAGAGAGAGAGAGAGAGAGCATAAAAAATTAAATTACCTAAACTGTAAAGAAGAAATGAAGTCAAAAGTGAAAATGACGTCGCAATGACATGGCAACAGAAACAAGTCCATAATTTCTCTTTTTCCAAAAATTTCCCAAAAAAAGCTCACACTATCAAACCTGTTAAAGTTTGAACGAGATCTCGGCTCTGCCTCTGTAATCTGCAGCAGAGTTTGACATTTGCAGAAAATGGAATTCATCCGTGAAATAAACTTGACATTCTTTTCTTTTTTTTCCTTCTTCTTCTTCACTTTCTTTCAGGAGTGACAGGTGTAAAAATCGTCGTTTTCCCCGAGTTTACGGGTCTCATGACGGGGCGTTCACCAACTCCGTGAATTTACTCCCCGTGCAAGGGAAGGAACAGCTGCTTGCGGGGTTCATGCCAGGGCTTTGGAGCAGAGCGGCTCTTGTGTCGGTGGGGAGGGAGAGGGAGGGAGGGAAAGGGAGGGAGAGGGAGGGAGGGGGAGAGGGAGAAAGAGAGAGAGAGAGAGAGAGAAAGAATGAGAGCTCCCTCCTCCCCTCCTCCCTCCCCCTCCCTCCCTCTCCCTCCCTCTCTCTCCCTCCCTCTCTCCCTCCCTCTCTCCCTCCCTCCCTCCCTCCACCTTGTCCTCCCTCCCTCCCTCCCTCCCTCCACCTTGTCCTCCCTCCCTCCCTCCCTCCACCTTGTCCTCCCTCCCTCCCTCCCTTCCTCCCTCCCTCCACCTTTTCCTCCCTCCCTCCCTCCACCTTGTCCTCCCTCCTCCCTCCCTCCCTCCCTCCCTCCCTCCCTCCCTCCCTCCCTCCCTCCCTCCAATTCCTTGGCCTCCCTCCCCTCCACCTTGTCCCTCCCTCCCTCCCTCCACCTTGTCCTCCCTTCCTACACCTTGTCCTCCTCCCTCCCTCCCTCCCTCCCTCACACCTTGTCCTCCCTCCCTCCATCTTGTCCCTCCCTCCCTCCACCTTTGGGTCCTCCCTCCCTCCACCTTGCACTCCTCCCTCCCTCCACCTTGTCCCTCCCTCCCTCCACCTTGTCCTCCCTCCCCTCCTCCCTCCCTCCACCTTTGTCCTCCCTCCCTCCCTCCCTCCACCTTGCTCCTCCCTCCTCTCTCCTCCACTTCCTCCCTCCCTCCACCTTGTCCCTCCCTCCCTCCCTCCACCTTGTGCCTCCCTCCCTCCCTCCCTCCCTCCCTCCCTCCCTCCCTCCCTCCCTCCCTCCCTCCCTCCACCTTGTCCCTCCCTCCCTCCACCTTGTCCTCCCTCCCCTCCACCACCTTGTCCTCCCTCCCTCCACCTTGTCCCTCCCTCCCCTCCACCTTGTCCCTCCCTCCCTCCCTCCACCTTGTCCTCCCCTCCCTCCCCTCCCTCCCTCCACCTTGTTCCTCCCTCCTCCCTCCCCTCCTCTCACCTTTGTCCTCCCTCCCTCCCTCCCTTCCCTCCCTCCCTCCACCTTGTCCTCCCTCCCTCCCTCCACCTTGTCCTCCCTTCCTCTCCCTCCCTCCCTCCCTCCCTCCCTCCCTCCCTCCCTCCCTCCCTCCCTCCCTCCCTCCCTCCACCTTGTCCTCCCTCCCCTCCTCCACCTTGTCCTCCTCTCCCTCCCTCCACCTTGTCCTCCCTCCCTCCACCTTGTCCTCCCTCTCTCCCTCCCTCCCTCCCTCCACCTTGTCTCTCCCTCCTCTCCATGCACTTGTCCCTCCCTCCCTCCACCTTGTCTCTCCCTCCCTCCACCTTGTCCTCTTCCTCCCTCCCTCCCTCCCTCCTGCCTTCTTCCTCCCTCCCTCCCTCCCTCCCTCCCTCCCCTCCCCCCACCTCTCCCCTCCCTCCCTCCCTCCCTCCCTCCACCTTGTCCTCCCTCCTTCCCTCCCTTTCCCTCCCTCTCCCTCCCTCCCTCCCTTCAGAGAGAGAGAGACCTCGGCGTCCAAGGGCTGCCCTCCCCCCCTCCCCCCCCCCCCCGCCCCTGAGCGCCCCTCTCCTCTCTTCCCCTCTTGGCTCTGGGCCTGGCTGGCGGGGGGGGGGGAAGGTCTGGGCGCGGAAGGGCTGCCCTCTTCCACCGGCCCTTGCACGCCGAGACCTCTCTCCCGCCAGCATGATCTGCAGCCAGGCCCAGAGCCAAGAGGGGAAGAGAGGAGAGAGGCGCTCAAGGGCGGGCTGGCGGGAAGGAAGGTCTCGGCGTGCAAGGGCTGGCATCCCCCCCCCCCCCTCCGGCCGGCCCCTGAGCGCCGAGACCTTCCCCCCCCCCCCGCCAGCCAGCCAGGGAAGGGAGGAAGAGAGAGAGGGGGGGGGAGGGAGAGGGAGAGGGAGAGGGAGGGAGAGGGAGAGGGAGGGAGGACAAGGTGGAGGGAGGGAAGTCAGTCCAGGTGAAAGAGGGAGGAAGAGGGAGAGGAAGAGGAGGGAGAGGGTGGAGGGAGAAAGGGAGGGAGGGAGGGAGGGAGAGGGAGGGAGGGAGAGGGAGAGATAGAGGGAGGGAGGGAGGGAGAGGGAGGAGGGAGAGGGAGGGAGGGGGAGAGGGAGGGAGAGGGAAGAGATAGAGGGAGGGAGGGAGGGAGGAAGGGAGAGGGAGGGAGAGAGAGGAAGGGAAGGAAAATGAAGGGGAGGGAGAGGAGGAGAGAAGAGAGGAAGGGAGGAGAGAGGGAGAGGGAGGGAGGGAGAGGGAGGAGAGAGGGAGGAGAGAGGGAGGGAGGAGAGGGGAAGGAGGACAAGGTGGAGGGAGGGAAGGAAGTGGAGGGAGGGCAAGGTGGAAGGAGAGGGAGGGAGGGAGGATAAGGTGGAGGGAGTGGAGGGAGAGAGAGGGAGGGAGGGAGGGAGGACAAGGTGGAGGGAGGGAGGGAAGGGGGGGAGGGAGAGAGAAAGAGAAAGAGAGAGAGAGAGAGCATAAAAAATTAAATTACCTAAACTGTAAAGAAGAAATGAAGTCAAAAGTGAAAATGACGTCGCAATGACATGGCAACAGAAACAAGTCCATAATTTCTCTTTTTTCCAAAAAAATTTCCCAAAAAGCTCACACTATCAAACCTGTTAAAGTTTGAACGAGATCTCGGCTCTGCCTCTGTAATCTGCAGCAGAGTTTGACATTTGCAGAAAATGGAATTCATCCGTGAAATAAACTTTACATTCTTTTCTTTTTTTCCTTCTTCTTCACTTTCTTTCAGGAGTGACAGGTGTAAAAATCGTCGCTTTCCCCGAGTTTACGGGTCTCATGACGGGGCGTTCACCAACTCCGTGAATTTACTCCCCGTGCAAGGGAAGGAACAGCTGCTTGCGTGGTTCATGCCAGGGCTTTGGAGCAGAGCGGTTCTTGTGTCGGTGGAAGGAGGGAGGGAAAGGGAGGGAAAGGGAGGGAGGAGAGGAGGGAAAGGGAGGGAGGGAAAGGGAGGGAAAGGGAGGGAGGGGGGGAAAGAGGAAAAGGGAGGGAGGGGAGGGAAAGGGAGGGAGGGAAAGGGGAGGGAAGGAGGGAGAGAGAATGAGAGCTCCCTCCCTCCTCCTTCCCCCCTCCCTCCTCTCTCCCTCCTTCCCTCCACACCTCCCTCCCTCCCTCTCCCTCCTCTCCCTCTCTCCCTCTCCTCCCTCCCTCTCCCTCCCTCCCTCCCTCCCTCCCACCTTGTCCTCCCTCCCTCTCCCTCCCTCCCTCCACCTTGTCCTCCCTCCCTCCCTCCCTCCCTCCACCTTGTCCTCCCTCCTCCCCCTCCCTCCCTCCCTCCACCTTGTCCTCCCTCCCTCCCTCCCTCTCTCTCCCCTCCCTCCCTCCCTCCCTCCCTCCCCTCCCTCCCATTTAGCCACCTTGTCCTCCCTCCCTCCCTCCCTCCCTCCCTCCCTCCCTCCACCTTGTCCTCCCTCCCTCCCTCCCTCCTCCCTCCCTCCCTCCCTCCCCCTCTCCCTTCCTCCCTCTCTCTCTCTCCCTCCCCCCTCTCCCTCTCCCTCCCTCCCTCCCTCCCTCTCTCTCTCTCTCCCTCTCCCTCTCCCTCCCTCCCTTTCCTCCCTCTCTCTCTCTCTCCCTCTCCCTCTCTCTCTCTCCCTCCCCCTTCTCTCCTCTCCCTCCCTCCCTCCCTCCCTCCCTCTCCCTCCCTCCACCTTGTCCTCCCTCCCTCCCTCCCTCCCCCTCCCTCCCTTTCCCTCCCTCTCCCTCCCTCTTCCCTCCCTCTCCCTCCCTTCAGAGAGAGAGAGAGAGACCTCGGCGCCCAAGGGCTGCCCCCCCCCCTCCCCCCCCCACCGGCCCTTGAGCGCCTCTCTCCTCTCTTCCCTCTGGATGCTCCCTGCCTGGCTGGCGGCGGGCGGGAAGGTCTGGGCGCTGAAGGGCTGCCCTCTCTCACCGGCCCCTGAGCGCCGAGACCTCTCTCCCGCCAGCCAGCCAGGGAGCCAGGGGAGGGGGGAGGGGGGAGGTCTCGGCGCTGAAGGGCTGCCCTCCCCCCCGGCCGGCCCCTGAGCGCCGAGACCCTCCTCCCGCCCGCCAGGCCTTAGAGCCCAGAGGGAAGAGAGGAGATCGGCGTTCAAGGGCAGGTGGGGGGGGATGGCCCCGTCTGGCCCTTGGACGCCCAGACCTTCCCCCCCTTCCCCCCCCCCCGCCAGCCAGCTAGCCAGGGAGAGGGGCGGAGGGGGAGGGAGGGAGGCAGGGGGGGGGGGGAGGGAGAGGGGGAGGGGGAGGGGGGAGGGAGGACAAGGTGGAGGGAGGGAGAGGGAGAGGAGAGGAAGGAGAGGAGGGAGGGAGGAGGAGGGAAGGAAGGACAAGGTGGAGGGAGGGGAGGAGAGGGAGGACAAGGTGAAGAGGAGGGAGAAGGAGGGACAAGGTGGAGGGAGGGAGGGAAAGGACAAAGGTGGAGGGAGGGAGGGAGGGAAGGACAAGGTATGAAGGGGAGGGAGGACAAGGTGGAACAGTGGGAGGGAGGGAGGGAGGGACAAGGTGGAGGGAGGGGAGGACAAGGTGGAGGGAGGGGAGGACAAGGTGAAGGGAGGGAGGAGGACAAGGTGAAGGGAGGGAGGGAGGGAGAACAAGGTGGAGGGAGGGAGGGAGGACAAGGTGGAGGGAGGGGAGGGAGGGAGGACAAGGGTGGAGGGAGGGGAGGGAGGGAATGGAGGACAAGGTGGAGAGAGGGGGGAGGGAGGGACAAGGTGGAGGGAGGGAGGGAGGGAGGACAAAGTGGAGGGAGGGAGGAGGGAGGGAGGGAGGACAAAGTGGAGGGAGGGAGGGAGGGAGGACAAGGGGGAGGGAGGGAGGGAGGGAGGGAGGGAGGGAGGGAGGGAGGACAAGGTGTGAGGGAGGGGGAGAGAGAGAGGGAGAGACAAGGTGGAGGGAGGGAGGGAGGGAGGACAAGGTGGAGGGAGGGAGGGAGGGAGGGACAAGGTGAAGGGAGGGGGAGGAGAGGACAAGGTGGAGGGGAGGGGAGAGGGAGGACAAGGGTGGAGGGAGGGAGGGAGGGAGGGGACAAGGTGAAGGGAGGGAGGAGGACAAGGTGGAGGGGGGGAGGGAGGGAGGACAAGGTGGAGGGAGGGAGGACAAGGGGGAGGGAGGGAGGGAGGGAGGGAGGGAGGGACAAGGTGGAGGGAGGGAGGGACAAGGTGGAGTGGAGGGAGGGAGGGACAAGAGTGGAGGGGGGAGGGAGGGAGGGAGGACAAGGTGGAGGTGGAGTGGGAGGGAGGGAGGAGGACAAGGTGGAGGGAGGAGGGAGGGAGGGACAAGGTGTGGAGGGAGGGAGGGAGTGGAGGACAAAGTGGAGGGAGGGAGGGAGGGGAGGAGAGGGAGGGAGAGGGAGGGAGGGAGGGAGGGACAAGGTGGAGGGAGGGAGGGAGGGAGGGAGGACAAGGTGGAGGGAGGGAGAGAGAGAGGGAGGACAAGGTGGAGGGAGGGGAGGGAGGGAGGACAAGGTGGGAGAGGGGAGGGAGGGAGGAGGACAAGGTGGAGAGGGAGGAGGAGAGAGAGAGAGAGAGGGAGGGAGGAAGGGAGGGAGGGAGGGGGAGGACAAGTGTAGAGGGAGGGAGGGAGGAAGGGAGGACAAGGTACAGGGAGGGAGGGAGAGAGGGAGGGAGAGAGGGGAGAGGGGGGAGGGAGAGAGAGAGAGAGGGATTTTATTTTATGTATATTTTTAATATTTATTTTATTATTATTACTTTTATGAGGAGAGGAGAGGGAGGGAGGGGAGGGAGGAGGAGAGGGAGGGAGGGGAGGGAGGGAGGGGATGGGAGGAGAGAGGGGGAGGGAGAGGGAGGGAGGGAGGACAAGGTGGAGGGAAGGAGGGAGGGGGGGAGGGAGGGAGGGAGGAGGAGGGAGGGAGGACAAGGTGGAGGGAGGGGGGGAGGGGGAGGGAGGGAGGGAGGGAGGGAGGGAGGGAGGACAAGGTGGAGGGAGGGAGGGAGGACAAGGGGTGGAGGGGAGGGAGGGAGAGGGAGGGAGGGAGGACAAGGTGGAGAGGGAGGGAGGAGGGAGGGAGAGGGAGGACAAGGTGGAGGGAGGGAGGGAGGGAGAGGGAGGGAAGGGAGGGAGGAGAGGAGAGAGGGAGAGGGAGGGAGGGAGGGAGGACAAGGTGCAGGGAGGGAGGGAGGGAGGACAAGGTGGAGGGAGGGAGTGGAGGACAAGGTGGAGGGAGGGGGAGGGAGGGAGGGAGGACAAGGTGGAGGAGGAGGGAGAGAGAGGGAGGGACAAGGTGGAGGGAGGGAGGGAGGGAGGGACAAGGTGGAGGGAGGGAGGGGAGGGAGGAGGACAAGGTGAAAGGGAGGGGAGGAGAGGACAAGGTGGAGGGAGGGAGGGAGGACAAGGTGGAGGGGAGGGAGGGGGAGGGAGGACAAGGTGAAGGGAGGGAGGAGAGGAGGAGCAAGGTGGAGGGAGGGAGGGAGGGAGGGAGGACAAGGTGGAGGGAGGGAGGGAGGACAAGGGTGGAGGGAGGGAGGGAGGGAGGGGAGGAGGAGGACAAGGTGGAGGGAGGGAGGACAAGGTGGAGGGAGGGAGGGAGGAGGACAAGGTGGAGGGGGAGGGAGGGAGGGAGGGACAAGGGGAGGGGGATATGGGAGGGAGGGAGGGAGGGACAAGGGGAGGGGAGGGAGGGAGGACAAGGTGGAGGGAGGGAGGGAGGGAGTGACAAAGTGGAGGGAGGGAGGGAGGGAGGGAGAGAGAGGGAGAGGGAGGGAGGGAGGGAGGACAAGGTGGAGGAGGGAGAGAGGGAGGGAGGGAGGACAAGGTGGAGGGAGGGAGAGGGAGAGGGAGGACAAGGTGGAGGGAGGGAGGGAGGGAGGACAAGGTGGAGGGAGGGAGGGAGGAGGGAGGACAAGGTGGAGGGAGGGAGAGAGAGAGAGGGAGGGAGGGAGGGAGGGAGGGAGGAAGGGAGGACAAGGTAGAGGGAGGGAGGGAGGAAGGAGGGACAAGGTACAGGGAGGGAGGGAGGAGGACAAGGTGGAGGGAGGGAGAGAGAGAGAGAGGAGGGAGGGAGGGAGGGAGGGAGGGAGGAAGGGAGGACAAGGTAGAGGGAGGGAGGGAGGGAGGGAGGACAAGGTGGAGGGAGGGAGGAGAGAGAGGGAGGGAGGGAGGGAGGACAAGGTGGAGGGAGGGAGGGGAGGGAAGGAGAGGGAGAGGGAGAGAGAGGGAGGGAGGGAGGGAGGATAAGGTGGAGGGAGGGAGGAGAGAGAGGGAGGGAGGGAGGGAGGGGAGGGAGGGAGGAAGGGAGGACAAGGTAGAGGGAGGGAGGGAGGACAAGGTGGAGGGAGGGAGGGAGGGAGGGAGGACAAGGTGGAGGGAAGGAGGGAGGGAGAGAGAGAGAAAGAGAGAGAGAGAGAGAGAGAGCATAAAAAAATTAAATCACCTAAACTGTAAAGAAGAAATGAAGTCAAAAGTGAAAATGACGTCGCAATGACATGGCAACAGAAACGAGTCCATAATTTCTCTTTTTCCAAAAAAAAATTCCCAAAAAAGCTCACACTATCAAACCTGTTAAAGTTTGAACGAGATCTCGGCTCTGCCTCTGTAATCTGCAGCAGAGTTTGACATTTGCAGAAAATGGAATTCATCCGTGAAATAAACTTTACATTCTCTTTTTTTTTCTTCTTCTTCTTCCCTTTCTTTCAGGAGTGACAGGTGTAAAAATCGTCGCTTTCCCCGAGTTTACGGGTCTCATGACGGGGCGTTCACCAACTCCGTGAATTTACTCCCCGTGCAAGGGAAGGAACAGCTGCTTGCGGGGTTCATGCCAGGGCTTTGGAGCAGAGCGGCTCTTGTGTCGGTGGGGAGGGAGGGAGGGAAAGGGAGGGAGGGAAAGGGAGGGAAGGAGGGAGGGAAAGGGAGGGAGAGAGAGAGAGAGGGAGGGAGGGAAGGAAGGGAGGGAGGGAGGGAGAGAGGGAGAGAGAGAAAGAGAGAGAATGTATACTTATACTAATTTATGTATTCCTATTAATTCTTTCTGTCTTCCCACGTATTTTCTATTACCATTTCAACTTACTACATCCGTTGACAGCTTGACGTGCCGCCTAGAGGTTCTCGGAGTCGACAAGCGATAATCACCACACAGATCGTCTACGTGTGTGAGACTAGCTTCAGTTAGTAGTCTTTTATAATAACAATTAGTAGTCTTTTAGGATAACAATTACTATGTGAAATGAAAAGTGGATAATGAGGGATGTTAGTAATACTTCAGGCTCGAGAAATTTCCGAGATGTAATTTCTAAATGGTGATGTTAACGACATTTTTCGTTCACACAGTCACAAACTCACAAACGGAATAAAATGATCGCATAGAAGAAGTTATTAGTTCGACTCTTGAAAATTAACTGTTGAGTTGGGTCCTAATTACTGCCCGGTACTGACTGGTACTAATGAATCTACTGCCCGGTACTGACTGGTACTAATGAATCTACTGCCCGGTACTGACTGGTACTAATTAATCTACTGCCCGGTACTGACTGGTACTAATGAATCTACTGCCCGGTACTGACTGGTACTACTGAATCTACTGCCCGGTACTTACTGGTACTAATTAATCTACTGCCCGGTACTGACTGGTACTAATTAATCTACTGCCTGGTAGATATAAACGCTCTATTTTTTATTTTTATTTTATTGAATTTCATGTTTTCAAGGTCATCTATATATTTTTATGGTGATCTAATCTATGAAAAAATAAGAACTTTTTGACGAAATTCTTTATTATTCATAGCAATTAATATTCTAGTGTCAGTAACAGTCTCGCCCATAAAATGACCTGAAATATAAGAATAAAAAATTGCATGAGAACATATAAGACAAAGTAATAATAATAATAATAATAATAATAATAATAATAATAATAATAATAATAATAATAATAGTATTAATAAAAACAATAATGATGATAATAATAATGGTAATAATAATGATGATGATGATGATAATAATAATTATAATAATAAAAATAATAATGATAACAATTATAACAGTAATAATAATAATGATAAATAGATAAATAAATAAAAATAAAAAAAACTATAAATAAAGCATTTGCAGCTAAGGACAC
>NW_027213475.1:17500-20000 GCF_042767895.1 Penaeus vannamei | reverse complement strand
AATGATGATTATAATGATATTGATAATGATAATTATGCTGATGATAATGATGAAATATTGTCGATAGTAATGATGGTGATTATAATAATGGTGATGTGATGATGATGATAATAATAACCAATAGTAATTATAGTATTGGCAATAATGAAAATGATGACACAGTTTATTTTGTAGAGTTACTGATACATGGGCATAACTAGAACTTCACAGAAATGACGGGAAAAGTGAATAACATACAAAGTACAGTACATTAACACCCAAAACCGTCCAATTACACGAACTAGCTCGTACTCAACGTGAACGAAAATACACCAAGCATACTGACACGACCTGAACTGTGCACACAAGTACCCAAAAGGTGAACAAGCTGACATCAGCTGAAAATTAAGTTTACGGCCTACATTACAGTCATGTGATGTTGGTGATATGACATGCGTCCTTGTCAGCTAATGTGGTTCGTTTTTTTTTTTTTTTTTTTAATGATAGTTTGCGTTTGATATAAATAGAGATTTAAGGTAGAAAACCTCATGGAATCATTATACTCACTGGCATTTTTGTTGTCATCGTTATCGTCACCACCATTACCATCACACACACTACCACCATCACCTCCACCACCATTACCCCCATTACCATCACCCCCACAAACACCACCATCACCTCCCCCATCTCCTCCACCTCCACCACCACCACTATCACCATCCCCACCACTACATCCACCATCAACCCCACCCCCTCCACCTTCTCCACTACTTCCACCATAACCCCCACACCATCAGCCCCCCCCACAACCCACCACAAAACATTTCCTTCCACTTCCTCTCCTCTGCTTTCACATCTCCAAACAACATCGACCATCCATTTTTCTTCTCGAAATTGGAGGTGAGACGTATACAATACTTACTCCTCCTCCTTCTCCTCCTCCTCCTCCTCCTCCTCCTCTCCCAACTCTGAGTGATGATGGATGGGTCTCGATCCTACTGCTTCCTGCTTCCTGCTTCCGTACGCCTTTCTCCTTGTGCATTGTTATTATTTACTTTTTTGTTTTGTTTTGTGTTCTGTTTTTTGTTTTGTGTTCCTATTCTTATTCTAGTTATTGGTGTTGATCTTATATTATTATTATTGCTGTTGTAAATCATATTTCCATCTTCATTATTATCATTGTTTTTGTTGTCATTATTATTATTATGATCATTATTATCATTGTTGTTATTGCTGTTGCAGCTGTTAATCATCTTGTTGATATTATTATAACCATTGTTGTTTTCGTTTGTTTCTGAAGTTATTCCTGTTACTAAAACCATCATTATCATTATATTCTAATACCATCATCATCATCGTCTTCATCGTTATTATAACTGGCTGTAACTGTCCTTACCCACTCTTTTCATATATTAATTTTTATTTATTATTTAGTTTTTTTGGTTGATTACTTCGCGAGCAGGATTACGCCGAAAGTTATTGACGGGTCGAGATGAAAATTTTCTTGGGGGGTTGCCAGTGCGTCGGGAAAGATTTAATTGGATTTAGGCGGTGGTCCGGGGGAGAGGAGTGGATAGACGGGTTGATGGACGGGTTGATAGACGAGTAGATTAGACAAATAGACAAACGAGCTAATAGACGAGTAGATGGACGAGTAGACAGACGGGTTGATAGAAAAGTAGATAGAGAAATAGACAAACGAGCTAATATACGAGTAAACAGACGAATCGATAGACGAGTAGAGAGACGAGTAGACAGACGGGTTGATAGACGAGTAGATAGAGAAACAGACAAACGAGCTAATAGACGAGTAGACAGACGAATCGATAGACGAGTAGGTGGACGAGTTGACAGACGAGTAGATGCCGTAGCAGAGTAAGAGGAGATTTGTGATGAGTGAAAGTTTTCGTGTGGATTAAGGTTCCCGAGACGAAATTAGGAGCAGATTTGGAGGGCAGAAGCAGATTACTCTGAGGCGAGGAGATTCATTGCTCGAAGAAGTTGTCTGGCCATGAAAATTTAGGGGTTGCTGATCTACGGCTTTGGGGGCACTCGATTACGATTTGGTGGCGAGGCATAAAACACGAACGAACAAACTGACAGACAAACAATTACACGCTTGTACTAGGCATCTATCAGATATTAGAAAATGTTAATTGATATATCTCGGGTATGCTTATACATGCAGCCATTCTTATGAAGGTTGAAATAGCAGTAGCATCAGCAACAAAGCTATACGATTTCTCGATTTATGATTATTTTCAATTACGAATTATCTTCATCGCAATCATCATCATCATCATCATCACAACCAACAGTTACCATCACCACTATCAACACCACCATCACCACTATCAACACCACCACCATCAACACCATCTCCACCACTATCAACATCATCAACACCATCTCCACCACCACAATCATCATCATCTCCACCATCTCCACCATAATCGCATCCGGCGAGAGGAGAATACGAAAAATATCCCGAATATACCCCCCCCCCCGCCACTTACTC
>NW_027213475.1:7500-12500 GCF_042767895.1 Penaeus vannamei | reverse complement strand
TAACCAATGAGTTTCTAGGTTGTGGTATCTTGTGGTATCTGAAGTACTTTAGGGAATCTTATGATGTTGAATTTGTTTGTTAAAAAGAATCCAAAGGTTGTATGGACATTGACATCTCATGAGTTTTGCAAGATAATTCATCAAATAATTTGCCAGGCCAGAGCAATGTAAATATTTACACATTTATATTGAAAGGTACATCTAATGCTGGTTTACTAACGAGAATTTCTTCCGCAGGTATCACCCACTTGGCGCACGGACACGCAAGGGGCAGAGCAATTCACGTAAGATAAGAGAGGCAAATTACATTCGTGTCGGAGAGGGTTCACTGCGGCCCAGTGGGGTATTACAGTTCCTGTATACATGCTTGCTAGAATGTCGGTCAGTTTCAGTTTTTTGTCTTTATCTGGCTTGCGTCTTTGTAGAACCCCGTTTCATACACGCATGCATACGTAAACATGCGTAGGCCTATAGGAAAGACAAGTATAAACATATACAAAAGCAAAAACGCACAAGCACCGCCCCCCCCCCCCCCACATACACACACACATACACATCAGCTGGCTTTTACAGCATGTTCCCGCCGACAATTAATCCCGCTTTGTCAGTCCAACTTATTTTCATTAAACACTTTGCATGATGCACGTCGGGGGAGTGAGGGGTGTGGGGTTGATCAACATTCAATATGAATGTTCATCAACCGGAATACACATCCTTTATAACATGATGGTGAACAGGAGGCAGTTCGCTGGGTTGTTATATGACGCTGGCCCTGCTGTAACCTCTCTGAGCTTGAGTCTTGCTGTAATTGACTTTGGGTCTTGTTATAACTGTTGTTCCCCTGGGCAAGGAACTTCACCTCGATTGCCTGCAGGTATTTCCCTGTGAGGCGTGAGAAGAATTCTTCCAACGTTTGTCTCTGCGTGTCGTAAAAAGGAGACTATGAGAGCTCCTATCAACCCACACTGGGCCAGCGTGGTAGGGTATGGCCCACCCTCTCCTCATCATGATACACGTCTCAAGAAGCATGAAGGCGGTTCCTGATGAGTCAGTGAGTTTCAAGACATTGGTACCAGAAGGCTGGAAACAGAACGACGTGGGAAAATCAGAGGAAGGCCTAGGTCCAACAACGAATTTAAAAGGGGAGTCTGACAATAGAATAGAATAGAATGACTGACATTGGGTCTTTCATTTGACGTAAGGGTCTTGTATAATTAACACTCGGTCTTGTTATAATTGACATTGAGTCTTGCAGTTAACATTGAGGTCTTGCTATCATTAACATGGGAGGCCCGGTTTGGCATGACTAACACTGGGTGTTGTGATTAACATTGGGTCTTGGATTTAACATTGGGTCTTGGATTTAACATTGGGTCTTGGATTTAACATTGGGGTATTGTTGAAATTAACACTGAGTCCTGTTGTACTTAACAATGGTTCTTGTAAATTACAAGGTGGCATACGTTTAAATTTATGCTGTGGTTTATCTTGTCTATCATTCTATATGTTATTTATCAACGTGTGCAATTTGTTAAACACGTTCATTTGTTCAGTTAATAGATTCATTAATGTCACTCACTTGTAATTAGTTTTAATAGTTTTGTTATTGCTGTCACTGTGAAGGATATAACATTATCATTATTATTTTGATTTCTGATAATAACAATATCATTAATATCATTATGATTATGATGATTTGATTATTATAATGATAATAGCAGTATTAATATTACAGTTAATAATAATGATGATTATTATAATATCATAATAGTAATTATAATGATGATGACAACAGTATCATTAAAATTAATTCTGATAATATTGATATATGTTGGCTGTAGTGACATAAATACCTTTTATCATTAATTGCAAAAGCATTTGTCTTAAAAACTGAAAGAAAGAAATAGAAAGGAGCGAAGGGGGCATGGAAAGAAGAAAGGAGTTGGAGAAAATAGAGGAAGGGGAGGGGGGGAGGTGGTTTAAGAAGAGTTATGAGGGGGGAGAAGGAGGGGGTGGAGGGGGAGGGGTTGAGTCTGGTGGAGCGAGATAAAAGAAAAAAATATCTTTATTGAATTTGTGGTTTCTAGTGACCGCGTTTAGATGTGTGCAAAAAAGGAAAGCCGTTGGGTTCTTTTCGTATATTTGGACGGAGGAAAAGAGAGAGAGAGAGAGAGGGGGGGGAGCGAGAGGGAGAGACAGAGAAAAAGAGAGAGAAATCCACTTCCCACAGAAGACAAGAGTTCTTATCCAAGAAACAGATTTGTCACCAACCACCGTCACTATTATTCCACAAGTCCAATTTTGTTGACAAGAGAAACACACAGAATAAAAAAATAATAATAACAATAAAACACCACGCAAAGGGGTTTATCACGTCACTTTTGCAGTCCAAACATGCACTAGTATTTTGTTTTATATCGCGTTTATTGGATGTGGAACCGTGAACATTCATATTTGTATTGCTGTTTAAAGCGATTAAAGTCTACAAATATTCATGGCGTTCCCGGGTCCGCTGTATGCCGAAACACCTGTGGTATTTGATTGCTTTTTATATGATGAGGATGGACGCTGATGCGGAGGGGGAGGAATGCCTTTGTTTTTGTTTCTGCTTTGTGTTGTTTTTTTGTTTTTGTTTGTAGCTGTAAGGAATTATTGTTTCGATCAAGTGATCTCTTTAGTCGTTATCGTCTTGGTGGCGAGGTCATAAAATGCTGGGATTCTTTGGTCTTGTTGTGTGGTCGGTCTGGCTTGATGGTGAGAGGTCGGGTTTCTCTCCCACTCTCTCCTTGTTTTCTCTCTCTCTCTCTCTCTCTCTCTCTCTCTCTCTCTCTCTCTCTCTCTCTCTCTCTCTCTCTCTCTCTCTCTCTCTCTCTCTCTCTCTCCTTGCTCCACGCTCTCTCTCTCTCTCTCTCTCTCTCTCTCTCTCTCTCTCTCTCTCTCTCTCTCTCTCTCTCTCTCTCTCTCTCTCTCCTTTTCTCCTCTCAACATTCTCTCTCACCCCCCCCCCTCTCTCTCTCTCTCTCTCTCTCTCTCTCTCTCTCTCTCTCTCTCTCTCTCTCTCTTTCTCTCTCTCTCTCTCTCTCTCTCTCTCTCTCTCTCTCTCTCTCTCTCTCTCTCTCTCTCTCTCTCTTCTCTCTCTCTCCCCCTCTCCCCCTCTTTCCCTCCCTCTTTCCCTCCCTCCATCTCTCCCTCCTTCCCTCCTTCCCTCCCTCCTTCTCTCTCTCCGTCCCTCCCTATTACCTTCCCCTTTCCTTTACTCACTTTTTTACATTTAATTCTCTTCCACAACTCAATCACCATCTCCCTCATCCCCCCACCCCTCCCAGTGCCGTGTTGGCCCTTACGAGGAGGCTCCGTAAGGAAGATAATTGCATCCAACGACGAAGCTTTGCGAACGCGAGCGGCGTGGGGGGTGGGGGTGATGGTGGGGGTGGGGGATATGAGGTAAGTGCGATTCGGGGCGAAAACACTCGACGGGAAATTCCTCCCGGCGGACTCCTGGGCCGAAATAAGTTGTTATCGTTCTAATAGTTTCGTGTGACTGATTGTGACGGATTGGGTGAGGGATCGTTTTCCGTTGCGTGGGCGTGGGCGGCGAGGAACGAGCTGGAAATACATTTTACCGGGGCTGATTTGCGAATTTCTTTTTTACCCGTCTTGGGAAATTGAATTGTCGCGGGATTGATTGGCGAATGACTTGTCTCCAGGCTCAGGAGATTGATTATGGCAGGACGGATTCGCGAATCTGTATTCCTAGTCTCAGGATATGAATTATTGCGGGACTGATTCGCCAATGACTTGTCTCCAGGCTCAGTAAATCCATTATCGCAGGCGATTCGCGAATTTATTTTACCAATCTCAGGAAAAGAATTATCGCCAGACTAACTATCGAATATATTTTTGCCAATCCCAGGAAATTAATCATCACTGACCCGATTCGCCAATCAATTTTGCCAATTTCAGGAAATGAATTGTCGCGGGCAAGATTCGTGAATTTATTTTCCAATCTCGGTGGGTGGAATAGACGGTTGATTGGTTGAAGTGAACACAGATATTTTTCTCGAATCTTAAAAGGGAACCCGTGAATGGAAAATGTACATCGCTTTGGATGTTTCATGTGGGGTTTATGTGGATTTTTCTCGTGGGGTTTATTGTGGATATTTCATGCAGAATTTAATGTGACATTTTATGTGGGGTTTATTGTGATTTCATGTGTTGCCTAATGTGGATATTCTGTGAGGATCTTCCATGTGGGATTTAGTGTGGATTTTTCATGAAGGGTTTAATGTGGACATTTTATGTGGGATTTAATGTGGATAGTTAATGTTGGGCTTTATGTAGATATTTCATGAGGGCTTTTATGTGGAGCTTAAAGTGCATCTTTCACGTTTGGTTTAATATTTTGGAATATTTTATATGGAGTTAATGCGGACTTCATTGCTGGGTTTAATGTGAATATTTTGTTTGGGGTTTAATGTGGATATTTAATATGTGTGGCTTATGCGAATAATTTATTTGGGGTTTGATTTGGATATTTAATGTTAAGTTTAACAATGTCTTGTTCTTGCATGAGGAATCGTTACGATTGGAATGCCATACTGCTGTGAAATGTTTCAAAGATCGTGTTCGAATATGCTTTAAAGGTGAAAATCTCAATTTTTATGAATGATATTGTCTGACTCCAGAATGCTCTTTCAATGTAAGCAATCTATATGCCTGGCACTTGTTCAGTGTGCCTCATTTGGTTAATAGCGATGAATGTCAGTTTGATTAATACTCATATATACTCGAATCTCATATGTTCTCCAGATTCACTTGCTGTCTCTGCCGTCCCGCTCCTTTGCTGTTCACTTTCTCTCTCTCCCTCCATCCCTCCCTCTTTCCCTCCCCCTCTCCCTAACTTCCGTCTTCACGCGTACCCCCCCCCCATTCCCCCCCTCCCCTCCCTCCCCCGCCCGATGCCCTACAAGCATCCATGTCAATATCTTACTGAATATTAC
>NW_027213475.1:0-2500 GCF_042767895.1 Penaeus vannamei | reverse complement strand
TATTCTTTTCTTCTTTTCCTCCTCCTCCCCCTCCCCCTCCTCCTCCTCCTTAACCCTCCATATCTCCTCAACCCCACCCCATCCCTCCTCCTCCCGCTTCCTCCGTAACCCCCCTCCACTCCCCATCTCAGTCCCAATCTTGACCGCGGCATCCGTCATGCGCGCCGGACGACGCGAGGCACTAACCGCTCCGAATCGGCCAGGAAGCGGATTCCGTTAATGCTTTCTGGTCGGTTCTTAGAGGTGTGAGCCTTGTTGTTTGTATTGTTTGTTTTATTGTTTGTTGCTGGGTCTTGTTTGAAATAGATGGGATACAGATACGATGTATATGAAATAATGGTATTTACATACTTTTTGAAGAGAAGGTATATCTGTTTATATATATATATATATATATATATATATATATATATATATATATATATATATATATATATATATATAAATATATATTATATATATATATATATATATATATATATATATATATATATATATATATATATATATATATGTATATATACATGTATATACATATATATATATATATATATATATATATATATATATATATATATATATATATATATATATATATATACATACATATATATATGTATATCTATCTATCTTTCTATCTATGTATATATAAAATAGTGTGTGTGTGTGTGTGTGTGCGAATGTATGTGTGTGTGTGCGAATGCATGTGTGTGTGGGTGCGTGCAAATATTTGTGAATGTCTTGGTAAACAATTTATTTATTGATTTATCGATTTATACCATTAAGGTAAGCCGGGTCCAAGATAAGGTATTCTGAGAAAGGTTTAATGGGAGGTTTATTAAGATTGTACGAGGCCAATCCACGATACAGACCTGCGTATACACAGAAATAAATACGTATATATCAGTCAAGACATGCATATCTACCAGATACATCGGTAGATAAACATATATCTATCAGGTAGATAGATATGCATTTATTTCTGCGTTTATGCATGTCCGTTATATATGAGTATTGATTGGGTCGAACCTCGCACAATTTTAACAAGCTGGCCGTAAATATATCATCCCTCTTGTTCTTTGTTCTTCATATACTTGGTATTCTTCTCAGTCCTTACCGCATTGCCACTGGCTTGTGTTCTCGGTTCATGATTCAGTGTTTGCAAAGGCTAATGCTTTCTTATATAGAGATGTATTGCTAGAATTTTGTTTTTGTATCTTATTTCAGACTTAATTTTTGTTTGTCCCTGTTTGTTTTGTGTTATTTGATACTGGAGTATAATTTCAAAGGGAAAGAGTTGATTAGTTTGTGGATAATAGTAATGGAAATGCAGGAATTTAATATGGATATACAATATGATGATACAGTTAGCTGTGTTTGAAGTACGTATAATAATAGATTAATTGCAATAATAAAATCGATTATTGGACAGACATAACTAGAAAATCTCTCTCATTTTCTTTCTTTCTCTCTCTCTTCCTCGCTCTCGCTCTCTCATATCAACCATCTTTTTCTTTTTCTATATATGTGGGTGAGGAGTTTAAGCATATTTTATTTTTATGATTGGGTGTCTGTTCATACATTTGTGTTGTTGCGTGTGCGTGCGTGCGTGCATGCATTACCTCATGCACACGAACCGAAAGAAGCCACAAGAGCCAGAAGTCGACCTCCATCTCCAGCGGAAGCTCAGCAAGCGTCCACCTGGAGCTCGGCTGCGAGGGTCCCATTGTGAGCGCCAGACGTGACTGGAGGAGATCACAGGGCCAGGGGAGAGCGCGTGGTACCCTTAGGGTGCGGTAATTAGGGGGTGAAAAGGGCGTCGGCAGGGTCAAGAGGGCCTGAAAAGGATGATTATCTCTTCCGATCGTCGCTGCCTCCGAATCACCGTCGACGCTTCATTCCCGGGTCTGGGCGGGTCCCCGCTGGGCCTCAGACGCACGAAGAAAACGCGCGACTATTTAATACCCTTTTGTGAAAGGCGAGACTCGTTCGTATTCCAAATATATACTTGTGTATATATACCTCGACAGCGAACTCCTGCTCGCGTACCCTTTTATCACGTGACTCGCTCTTCCCTGGGGGCGGCGAGGCATTCTTATCCCGGCCTCCAGTCCAAGTATATTCGAGCCTCGAGACGACCAAATACCCAGTCCCCAGCGTGCCAAGGTAAACATTTTCCCCGGCCAATAGGATACGTTTCGTCCTAAAGGGTTTCTGAGATCCTCTCCTCCGCCGGCTCTGAATAGGTCGCATCTCGGAGGCGGTGTTGAGCTTCTCTCTCTCTCTCTCTCTCTCTCTCTCTCTCTCTCTCTCTCTCTCTCTCTCTCTCTCTCTCTCTCTTCTCTCTCTCTCTCTCTCTCTCTTACCCTCTTCCTCCTCTTCTCCTTCTCTCTTGCTTCCCTTATTTTTTTCCATGTCTTGTTCCAGTCCAGGAAAATACAAATGCTTGGTATTTACTCGTCCATATTATGCCATTAAACATAACAAAAGTCTCAAGTTT
>NW_027213472.1:5000-12500 GCF_042767895.1 Penaeus vannamei | reverse complement strand
AGCACATAAGTAAGTTCCCGAAAAAAAAAGTTTTCAAAAGCGAGCAGCCATTTTGACCCAAGTTTCCGACATCTGACCCTCTCTGCGTCCCAGATTCGTCCCTGGGAAGACGCACCAAGTTTCCCCTTTGATCTTAGCGTCTTGAGGAGGTCGCCGTAGACTCCGTCGCGTAGGGTCCTTTAGGTCATTTAGGGCGTGGCTTGTTATTATCGTTAGTGTTGGTGGTGGTGTCGTTAGTGTGTTGGTATCGTTGGGATGTTGATATCGTTGGGATGTTGGTATCGTTAGTATGTTGGTATCGTTAGTGATGGTGTTGGTGTCGTTAGTATGTTGATATCGTTAGTATTGGTGTTGGTGTCGTTAGTATGTTGGTATCGCTAGTATGTTGGTATCGTTGGTATGTTGGTATCGTTAGTGTTGGTGTTGGTATCGTCAGTATGTTGGTATCGTTAGTTTGTTGGTATGTTGGTATCGTTAGTATGTTGGCATCGTTAGTGTTGGTGTTGGTATGGATGTTGTTGGTATCGTTAGTATGTTGGTATCGTTAGTGTTGGTGTTGGTATGGATGTTGTTGGTATCGTTAGTATGTTGGTATCGTTAGTGTTGGTGTTGGTATGGATGTTGGTATCGTTAGTATGTTGGTATTGTTAGTATGGATGTTGTCGGTATTGTTATTATTTTATTTGTTGTTGTTTTCGTTATTGTTGTTGTTATTAGTGTATGGTATCTTTGTTTTTGTTATGATTATCTATATTTTAAGGATTGTTATTAGCAGTAGTGTCCTTGAGAGTGGATGCAAAATTTGAAAGTATAAATACTTTTCATTTATTGTAGGTTATGTTATTGTGAGTGTGTTGTGCTTTTTTTCTGTGCGTTTGTGTCTGTGTATTTGAAAATTTACTTACACAGTTACATAGGTACATACTAATTCTTTCTCTCTCTCTCTCTCTCTCTCTCTCTCTCTCTCTCTCTCTCTCTCTCTCTCTCTCTCTCTCTCTCTCTCTCTCTCTCTCTCTCTCTCTCTCTCTCTCTCTCTCTCTCTCTCTCTCTCTCTCTCTCTCTCTCTCTCTCTCTCTCTCTCTCTCTCTCTCTCTCTCTCTCTCTCTCTCTCTCTCTCTCTCTCTCTCTCTCTCTCTCTCTCTCTCTCTCTCTCTCTCTCTCTCTCTCTCTCTCTCTCTCTCTCTCTCTCTCTCTCTTTCTCTTTCTCTTTCTCTTTCTCTTTCTCTCTCTCTCTCTCTCTCTGTCTCTTTCTCTGTCACACACACACACACACACACACACACACACACACACACACACACACACACACACACACACACACACACACACACACAAACACTCACACACAAAACACACACATACACACACGCACACAAACACAAACACATAAAAAAAAATATCCAAAACCACCGACACACACGCACACGCGCACAAGCCACTCTCACCCCCTCCCCAACCCCCATACCACCACCCCCACCACCCCCATACCACCAACCCCCATACCCCCACCCCCACCCCAACCCCCATACCACCACCCCCACCCCCTCCCCACCACCCCCATACCCCCACCCCCTCCCCAACCCCCACACCACCACCCCTACCCCCCCCCCAACCCCCCCAACCCCCCCTCTCGCTCTTTCTCTCGCCGTTCCGCTACTCTGCTCTCCCGCTATCAGATTCCTGTCGTTGGGGAAACACAAGCCCTGCTGATGGTTTGGAAAACAGGAGGAAGGAAAGGGAGACGGGAAGAAAGGAGGGGAGAGGAGGAGGAAGATTAGAGAGAGGGGGGAAGGGGGGAGGGGGGGAGGGGGGGAGGGAAGTGTGCGGAACAGAAGGGGAGGCATGGACCTACCACGCACTGATATATGCGTGTGTGTGTGTGTGTGTGTGTGTGTGTGTGTGTGTGTTCATATGCTTACATATGTGTGTATATGTATATATATATATATATATATATATATATATATATATATATATATTTATAAATATATATATTTATATATTTATATATATATATATATATATATATATATATATATATATTTATATATATATATATATATATATATATATATATATATATATATATATATATATATATATATATATATATATATGAACTATATATACATATGTATGTGTGTGTGTGTGTGTGTGTGTGTGTGTGAAAACTCGGAGACAATCATATGTCATATTCCAATATCTAACCTCGTTTATCAAAATCCCGAATAAGGTTTCTATCAAAGGCCGTGATTTGGGCTTCATCCTCTCCCTCTTTCATCCCCCTTCACAGCTCTCCTCTTCCTTTTCCATTACCCTTCGCAGCTCTCCTCTCCCTTTTCCCTTCCCTTTTGCAGCTCTCTTTCTCCCTCTTTCTTCCCCCTTCACTGCTCTCGTTCTCCGTCTTTCTTCCCCCTTCACAACTCTCTTTCTCCGTCTTTCCTCCCCCTTCACTGCTCTCGTTCTCCATCTTTCCCTTACCCTTCGCAGCTCTCTTTCTCCGTCTTTCCTCCCCCTTCACTGCTCTCGTTCTCCGTCTTTCTTCCCCCTTCACAACTCTCTTTCTCCGTCTTTCCTCCCCCTTCACTGCTCTCTTTCTCCCTCTTTCCCTTACCCTTCGCAGCTCTCTTTCTCCCTTTTTCTTCCCCCTTCGCAGCTCTCTCCTCCCTCTTCCTTCCCCCTTCGCAGCTCTCTTTTTCCCTCTTTCCTTACCCTTCGCAGCTATCTTCTCCCTCTTCCCTCTCCCCTTCGCAGCTCTCTTTCTCCCTCTTTCTTCCCCCTTCACTGCTCTCGTTCTCCCTCTTCCCTCCCCCTTCGCAGCTCTCTTTCTCCCTCTTCCCTTACCCTCCGCAGCTCTCTTTCTCCCTCTTCCCTCCCCTTCGCAGCTCTCTTTCTCCCTTTTCCCTCCCCCCTTCGCAGCTCTCTTTCTCCCCTTTTCGGTCTCGTGTCATATCCTTCTCCTTCTCCTTATTCATTTTTTCTTTCTATTTATCTATGGGAGGAAAAGGAGGATAAGTGATAGGTGTTTTGATAATTATAACGATCATTATAATATAAATTATCACTGGTGTTGATATTTCCCTTATTGCTATTATTAATAGTAGTAATTGTACTTATAAAATTACTATTAAAATTATTATTATTTCTACTGATACTTATATTAGTCCTCCACCACACTACAACTTTACTATAGTTATTTATAACCTATTTGATTTAGCATTTCTATAATTACAATAATTGCTAATGTTGCTGTTGGTTTTACATATATTTTTACATGATATTATTCCACTCATGATTATCAATCCATGGGACCTATCTATCTTTTTGTCTGTGTCTGTTTGTCTGAATGCTCCCCTGTCTGTCTAGCCTTTTGTCTGTCAGTTTATCTATCGATATGTCTATCTATTTATTAACTAACGTTATTTATCTGTATGTACACCCATCTCTCTATCCCTCTATCTAGTTAGTTGATAAATAGATAAACATATCGATAGACAAACTGACAGACAGAAGGCTAGACAGACAGGTAAGCACTCAGACAGACAGACAGACAGATACCAGCCTGCCTTTCTATCTATCCATCCCTCCAACTTACCTATCTATCTATCTACCAGTCTATCGACCTCTTGAACATTAATCTGCCTCTCATGAGACAGACAGACAGACAGACAGACATATACGAGCCTGCCTTTCTGTCTATCCATCCTTCCAATTTATCTATCTATCTATCTACCAGTCTATCGATCTCTTGAACATTAATCTGGCCCTCATGAGCTTCAACATGAACATTTTTTTTTTACTACAAATATACTAATTTTATGAACAGGAACAGCGTTATGGAATGCGGAAGAACGTTATAGATCGAAGCGTGAAATACGAATTTCGCCCTAATGGTCTCAGGTTCAAGCCGATTTATAGCATTGTCTTGCCGTCCTCGTTACTAATTATAGCACGTTTGTACTGTTGTGTCTGGCGGAGGAGGAACAGAAAGAAAGAAAGGAGAAAGGAGAGGTGAATAAAGGAGAGAGAAGGAGGGACAGAGTGAGGAGGAAGGGGAGTAGGGAGAAGAGAAAGGAGGGGAAGAGAGAGGAAGGAGAGGAAATTAGAGATAGAGATAGAGCGAGGGAGAGAGGAAGGAAGAAGGGGGAGAAACACTTTGCCCAGACGGACACACAGACAGACATACAACCAGAAACAGACAGACACACATACAAACATACATACAGACAGACAGGAAAGGGGAGAGAGAAAATGACAGAAGAGAAAGGCTAAGGAAAGACGGATGGAAGGAAAGACAGATGTAGTGACAAGGAATTCGAACACTTCAGCGCCAGAAGAGAGGGTGAGAGAAAGAAAGAGAGAGAGAGAGAGAGAGAGAGAGAGAGAGAGAGAGAGAGAGAGAGAGAGAGAGAGAGAGAGAGAGAGAGAGAGAGAGAGAGAGAATATAAAAGAAAGAGAGAAAGAGAAGAAGAAAAGAAAGGGAGAGAGAGAGAGGCAGAGAAAGGGAGAGAGGAGAGGAGAAAGGGAGAGAGAGAGGCAGAGAAAGAGAAAAGAAAGAAAGAGAGAGAGAAAATGAGAAAGAGAAAACGAGAGACAGAGACAGAGACAGACATACAGACAGCCAGAGAGCTCACATCCGGCCGTAATTCGAGTGTTATTCAGTAAACAACTAATTCGCCGAACTTGAAATGAATAACGAACGGCTGACATAAGCAAGGCGAGGCGTAAACCGAATATTAAACAGGCGATACAACAGAAGGGCCGAATATTGAATGAACGTTAACAGAACAAACAGTCGGAGAGTGAAGCGCTGTTTCTGTTGGAAATGGAGAGGGGGAGGGGGACAGAGAGGGGAGGTGGGGGTGAGGGAAGGGGAGGAAGGGGGTGAGGGAGGGGACAGAGAGGGGAGGTGGGGGTGAGGAAGGGGGCAGAGAGGGGAGGTGGGGTGAGGGAGGGGGCAAAGAGTGTGAGGGAGGGAGCAGAGAAGGGAGGTGGGGGTGAGGGAAGGGGACAGGGAGGGGAGGTGGGGGTGAGGAAGGGGGCAGAGAGGAAAGAGGGGGGGAGGGAGGGGGCAGAGAGGGGAGGTGGGGGTGAGGGAAGGGGGCAGAGAGGGGAGGTGGGGTTGAGGAAGGGGAGGTGGGGGTGAGGGAGGGGGCAGAGAGGGGAGGTGGGGGTGAAGGGAGGGGACAGAGGAGGGGAGGTGGGGTGAGGGAGGGGAGGGTGGGGGTGAGGGAATGGGGTAGAGAGGGGAGGTGGGGGGGAGGGAGGGGACAGAGAGGAGGAAGGAGACAGGTACGTGAGAGGGGAGAGGCAGAGAGGGAAAAAATAGAAACGGAAAAGGGGAAGGAATCGAAATGAAGAGACGAAACTTTTGAATGTTTGTTTTTGAGCCTGTCTCTAGCCCCTCCTCTCTCTCTCTCTCTCTCTCTCTCTCTCTCTCTCTCTCTCTCTCTCTCTCTCTCTCTCTCTCTCTCTCTCTCTCTCTCTCTCTCTCTCTCTTCTCCTTCACGCGTCTCTCCCCTTTCCCTTATTTTCCGTTTTCCTCGCTCATTTCCTCCCTCCTTTTTTCTTTCCCTTCCATATCCTTAACTCCCTCGTCCTCCTGCCTCATCCCTTCATCCCTCCCTCCTTTCCTTCCTCCTTCCCCTCCCTTCCTCCTTCCCTTCCCTCCTACCCTCCTACTACCCTCCCTCCTCCTTCCCCACTCCTACCTCCTCTCCTCCCTACCCCTCCCTCCCTCTTCCCTCTCTCCTCCTCCTCCTTCCCTCTCTCTCTCTCCCTCCCTCCTCCCTACCCTCTTTCCCCTTACCCTCTTTCCCTCCTACCCTCCTTCCCTCCTTCTCTCTCTCTCTCCCTGACAGAGGCTAGCAAGTCTCCCGTTACAGAAACAGCTTCTGTGGACACTTACCTTCTCGTGTTGTATTTACGGTGTCAGTGCGTTGTCTCAGGAACCGGGTTCTGTGCGCGCCGCTGTGCCAGCCGTCCCGTCATGAGGTGTGTGTGTGTGTGTGTAGGTGGATGTTTGAGGGGGGTGGGAGTGGGGGGGAATGTGTGTGTGTGTAGGTGGATGTTGAGGATGATGGGGGTTGTGTGTGGTTGTGTGTTTGTGATGGGTGTGTGTGGGTGGGTGTTGGTGGGGGGTGATGGGGGGGGGTGGGGGGGTGTATGTGTGGGTGTTTATGTGTGTGTCTGTGTTTGTGCGGGGGTATGGGTGTGTGTGTGTGGGTGGGTGGGAGTGGTGGTGGGGTGTGTGTATCTGTGTTTATGTGTGTGTTGTGTGCGTGTGATGTATTTATGGCATTTGTATGTGGTATTCGTGTATCTGACGTAATTACACTGAACCATAATGTCCCCAAATGTTAACATCTGTTTCTGTAAAAGTTTACAAACTCAGTAAAAAAAAAAACATCATATACAACCGTAAATTGGTAGTATTATGACGTTGCACAAAGTCGCTCCGAATTATTGAAAATATTGGAGAGATTGGGAGAAGAGAAGTGGAGGGAGAAGAGAAGAGGAGGGAGAGGAGGGGGAGGACGGGGAGGAGGGAGAGGAGGGTGAAAGCAGCTAGTTATTGGAGGAAAATGGGGGAACGGGAGGAAGAGGAGAGAGGGAGAGGGGGAGAAGGTGCAGTTAACGAGGATGAAAAATAACTTAGTATTGGAAAAGAAAGTAGAGGGGAAGTGAGGAGGAAGAGGGGAGAGGAGAAGAGAGAGGGGGGGGGTGGAAAGGATAAGAGAGAGAAGAGGAGAGAGAGAGAGAGAGAGATGAGAGAGAGATGATAGAGGAAGATAGAGGAGAGGAGGAAGAGGGAAGAGGGGGAGAAGGAAGAAGAAAAGAGAATGAGAGAGTGGAAAAAAAGAGGAAATAGAAGGGAGAACAAACAGGAGAAAAAAAAAACAAGAAAGAGGGAAAAGAGAAGCTAAAAGGAGATGAAAACACCTGGTTATTTAAGATATTAAATATCCTGTTTTCACCACGCATCATAGAAGCCGATGTCAAAATAAATTTTGCCGTCGGAAAGATAAAAAAAAAATAAAAAAAAACAGAGTTACGTGTTGTAAAATTATTAGGACGGGTTCATCACGTGAATTAACATATATAGCTTTGTGATGGTTCCATAACAACCCCATTTCAGCTGTTTTTTTTTTTTTTTCTTCTTCTTCTTCTTTTTCTTTCTTCTTCTTCTTTTTCTTTCTTCTTTTTCTTTCTTCTTCTTCTTTTTCTTTCTTCTTTTTCTTTTTTCTTCTTCTTTCTCTGTCTTATCTTTCCTTTCTTCTTTTTCTTTCTTCTTTTTCTTTCTTCTTTTTCTTTCTTCTTTTTCTTTCTTCTTTTTCTTTCTTCTTTTTCTTTCTTCTTCTTCTTCTTCTTCTTCATCATCATCATCATCATCATCATCATCATCATTATCATCATCATCATCATCGTCTTCTTCTTCTTCTTCTTCTTCTTCTTCTTCTTCCTCTTCTTCTTCTTCTTCTTCATCATCATCATCATCTT
>NW_027213471.1:0-5000 GCF_042767895.1 Penaeus vannamei | reverse complement strand
ATGAGGGAGATAGATATGTCGATAAACAGAAGAGTGGAAGGAAGGTGGAAGGAGAGTGAGATGATGAGAGGAAGAGAGAAATGGATAAATAGATAGGTAGATAGATAGAGGGAAAGTGAGAGAGAAAGAGAAAGAGGGAAAAGAAAGATAAATATGAAGATAAGCTGACGAGTTTGTTCTTAATATTTTCACCATTATCCATATCATACTTATTATTGCTATCATTATTATTGTTATTATCATTATTATTGTTGTTGTTATTATCATTATTGTTAATATTATTATTATTATTATTATTGTTATTATTATTATTATTATTATTATCATTATTATTATCATTATTATCATTATTATCATCATCATTATTATCTTCATGATTACTATTATAAGTTTGATGATTATTATCATTATCATTATTTTTATTATTATAATTATCATTCTTATTACTATTTTCATTATTATTATTATTTTCATTACTATTATTGTTTTCATTGTTAATATTTTTATTAATAATATTATCATTGCCATTATTAGTATTGTTCTTATTGTTCTTATTATCATTATTATCATTATTGTTGTTATTATTTGTATTATTATAATTATCATTACTATTGTTATTAGCATTATTACTATTATTATTATCATTGTCATTATTATTATCATAATGACATATATGATCACTTAAATACATGTATGTATTTGAGGTAATTAAGATGTGTGCCCGGTAAAGGGTTAATATTATTATGATTGTTATTGTTGTTATCATCCTTATCCTAATCAGTGTCACCATCATCATGATTCTTTTTCATTATTGCTGTCATTATCATCTTTTTATCATCATGATTATCATTATCATCATTATTATTGTTGCTGTTATTATCATTATTACTGTCATCATTTTTTACGGTTACTGTTATTACCACTATCATTATCACAGTTATTATTATTATTGTTATTATTGTAATTGTTACTATTGTCATTATCGTTATGATTAGCTTTGTTATTATCATTATTGCTATGATTAGCTTTATTCATCATTATTGTTATTGTCATCATCATCAAAATAATTACGATTGTTATTGTTATAATAGTTATTTTTCTTATCATTTTTACCATCATCATCATTACTGCTATTCTTCATATCAATATCATTGTTATAATCATTATCATTGATACTATTATCATAATCATTATTAATATCATCATCATCATCGTTATTATTAGTAGTATTACCAACATTATTATTACTATTACTATTATTACTATCATCATCCTTACTATCAGTATTATCGTTATTGTTATTGTTATTATTACTATGATTATCATTTTTATTAATATCATCACGAGTATCATCATCCTCATCATTATCAACTACAATCGTTATGCAAATTGTTGTCAACATAGTTACTACTATTATCATTACTATCACTTATAAACACCATTATCATAAATATTGCTATTTCTATTATTGTCATTATCATTATTATTAACATCATCATGATTATTGTCCTCGTTCTCATCATCATTATTATCACTATTAATGTATCATTATCATTACTATCAACAATATTAAACTTACAATTGATTTTCAGCCGAATTTGTACTTACAATAAACAACTTGTGCTTCAACTGGAGTTAATAAGTTGAACACATTGGACTTTTGAACTTGACAACTCAACTTGAGCTTAAATATAGCTTGGTGAAATTTGCGAACGTAAATATACTTTTAAACTAATTTTTGAACTTACTGAAATCTAATCATTTGAATATATATTTATAACTCCAAACTTAAATTCAGTTTCAACTAATGCCTATGATTTCAAATGTAAATTTAATTAGGAGAGAGAGAGAGAGATAAAAAATAGAGAATAAGGAGGGAGATAAAAGAGATAAAGAGTAGAGGAATAGAGAATATAAAAAAGAGATAAAGGGGTTAGGGGAAAATAGAAAGATAAGGAAAGAGAGAGATAAGAATATTTAATAGAAAGAGGTAAAAGACAAAGAGCAAAGAGGTGGGAGAATAAAGATATGGGGAAAAGAGGAGGGAAAGAGGTAGAAATAGAGAGATAAGGAGGAAGATAGAGGTAAGTAGAGAATAGAGAGAAAAAGAGAAGATAGAGGGAAAAGAGGGGAGGAATAGAGAGATAAGGAAGAAGATAGAGGGATAAAGAGGTAGAGGAATAGAGAGATAAGGAGGAAGATAGAGAGATAAAGAGGTAGAGGAATAGAGAGATAAGGAGGAAGACAGGGAGATAAAGAGGTAGAGGAATAGAAAGATAAGGAGGAAGATAGAGAGATAAAGAGGTAGAGGAATAGAAAGATAAGGAGGAAGACAGAGAGATAAAGAGGTAGAGGAATAGAAAGATAAGGAGGAAGACAGAGAGATAAAGAGGTAGAGGAATAGAAAGATAAGGAGGAAGACAGAGAGATAAAGAGGTAGAGGAATAGAAAGATAAGGAGGAAGATAGAGGGATAAAGAGGTAGATGAATAGAAAGAATGAGGGGAAGAGAGTAAAGAGGTAGAGAATGAAAGATAAGAGAAGAAGAGAATAAAGTAGGGAATAAAAAGATTAGAGGAAGACAGAGAGATAAAGAGGTAGAGGAATAGAGAGATAAGGGGAAAAGGGCAGAGAGATAAAGAGGTAGAGGAATAGAAAGATAAGAAGAAGACAGAGAGATATAGAGGTAGAAAATAGAAAGATAAGGAGGAAGAAAGAGAGATAAAAGGGTAGATGAATAGAGAGAAAGAGGAAGAAGAAAAAGAGGGGGAGAGGAATGAAAGATACGAGAAAGACAGAGAGATAAAGAGGTAGAGAAAGAAAGATGGGAGAAAGACAGAGAGATAAAGAGGTGAGGAATGAAAGATAAGGAGGAAGACAGAGAGATAAAGAGGTAGAGGGACAGAAAGATAAGGAGGAAGACAGAGAGATAAAGAGGTAGATAGGTAGAGGGATAAGGAGGAAGATAGAGGGATAAAGAGGTAGAGGAATAGAGAGATAAGGAGGAAGATAGAGGGATAAAGAGGTAGAGGAATAGAGAGATAAGGAGGAAGATAGAGGGATAAAGAGGTAGAGGAATAGAGAGATAAGGAGGAAGATAGAGGGATAAAGAGGTAGAGGAATAGAGAGATAAGGAGGAGGACAGAGAGATAAAGAGTTAGATGAATAGAGAGATAAGGGGGAGGAAGATAGAGGGATAAAGAGGGAGGAATAGAGAAAAAGGGGGAAGATAGAGGATAAAGAGGTAGAGGAATAGAGAGATAAGGAAGAAGATAGAGGAATAAAGAGGTAGAGGAATAGAGAGATAAGGAGGAAGACAGGGAGATAAAGGCAGAGGAATAGAAAGATAAGGAGGAAGATAGAGAGATAAAGAGGTAGATGAATAGAGAGATAAGGAGGAAGACAGAAAGATAAAGAGGTAGAGGAATAGAAAGATAAGGAGGAAGATAGAGAGATAAAGAGGTAGAGGGGGAATAAAAAGGGAAAAGAGGAAGAAAAAGAGAGATAAAGAGGTAGAGGAATAGAAAGATTAGGAGGAAGACAGAGAGATAAAGAGGTAGAGGAATAGAAAGATAAGGAGGAAGACAGAAAAGTTAGAAAGGGAGGACGATAAGATAAGAAAGAAAGAGAGAAAATATATAATGTAAATGGAGAAAGAAGTGTAATAATATAACTGATTAATACAGATAGCATAAAGATTTATATTATGCACAATTTTAATAATAAAATGATAACATAAAATAGCTAAAGAGAAACTTACATAATGTGTCTCAATTTTATATACATATGCAATTATGAAAATATGATCAGATGAATGCCATGCAAATATGACCAACCAATATATAAAAGCTTAGGGTATAACTGCGTATGACAAACAACAACAGAACAAAACACTGTACTATACTGACAGTTCCATAAGCTTTATGCGATAAAGAGAGAGAGAGAGAGAGAGAGAGAGAGAGAGAGAGAGAGAGAGAGAGAGAGAGAGAGAGAGAGAGAGAGAGAGAAGGAGAGAGAGAGAGAAAGAGAAAGAGAGAGAGAGAGAGAGAGAAAGATAGATAGATAGATAGATAGATAGATAGATAGAGATAGAGAGAGAGAGAGAGAGAGAGAAGAGACAAGGTCACATCTCATATGGAGACTGTTATTCAAATGGATATATACGATCATTATAATCAAATTACTGTCTCATCTAACATAGCTTCACCGTATTTCACACAAATATGATCAAGAATTGAAACTCAACAGCAGCTTCAATTGTATCCTTGATTCCTCGATACAGCCTAAAAAATAATGAAGATAAACATGATATTTATGATGATAATGATGGTGAATTTCATTATACTGATAATGACTATGATGATTAATGATACTGATGACAGTAATAATACTAGGTATGATAATGAAACTACTACTTTTTGCAAAAAGATGATGATAATTATGATCATGATGGTAAAAATAGCTAATAATTATAATGGTCATGATAATGATAGTGACAATAGTGAAGATGATGATGATAATGATGAAAGTAACAATGACAATGATAACAATAATAATAACAACAATAATAAGAATAACAATAATGATAAAGAAAACAACAATAATAATAAAGATAACAATAATAACAGCAATGAAGAAGATAATGAAAATGATTATAATGATAATGATAAAAATAATGAAAATAAATATAAGAATGATGAAAATACTGACAAAAATATTAATACTAACAATACTAATCTCAACAATAGTAATAATAACAACAAAAGATCTAACCTTAAAAAGAAACAAAATAATAATAATAATAAATAAATAATAACAATTTATAAATAAAAAATAAGTAGAAAAAATAAATAAATAGAAAAAAATAAATAAATAGAAAAAAATAAATAGAAAAAAATAATAAATAAATAGAAAAAAAAGAAATAGAAAAAAAATCAATCAATCAATCAAATTCTTTTTATATCTTATTTAAGGAACAGCGGAATGTCACTGAATCTGAAG
>NW_027213470.1:25000-26131 GCF_042767895.1 Penaeus vannamei | reverse complement strand
AGAAGCATTTGAATCTGTGCTACTCAGTGGTATCAGTAGATTTGTGAAACTTATTTTCACTGCATATAAATTATGTGTATAAATTCCTTCACCTAAAAGTGTACATTTTAGATTTAGAAATATCATTGTAGCTAAGGAAGTAAAAGTTGGCATATAAATTAACATTTTAAAAAAATGATTGATTATAAAGGTATATAAAGCAATGAGTGACTTTCAAAGTAAACATGGACAAGCAGGCATTCTCAATCAGCAATGTTACTTATAGTCTCAAAATACAATATTGCCAGTTGTATAAGCTCCTGTAAATGTTTGTTTGCTGATGGTTTTCATTTTTCTGTACATAATTAATTGTCCTTTCTTTCACCCTTGTAAATGATTTGTGTCTGGCTTTGTTTTATGTGCTTTAGAGAGGACAAAAACATGCACAGCTTAACTACTGCTTACATCTGTCCCAGTTCAGTTGTTATTTTTATACCTATTTGGTTTGCCTTGGTCACAGTATTTTGGAATATACAGAATCATTTAAGCATTATTCCTGATATGCTATACCTCCTCTTATTTAACTTTGTTTTTAACTAGGAAAAAATATTAGAATAATGTAAAAAGTCAGCCCATCTAAAAGCATGAAACAAGAGGGTAGTGTGTCAGAGGCTGATCCAGGAGGAGAAGTGGCAGACCTCCTCACCCTTAAAAGAAAGGAAAATAGCTGCAAGACATCAGATTAAAAAATGCAGTTGTAATAGTAGTACTAATCACATTATAAATGGCTATAGAAACAGTGTAAAAAAATATGATGATCATCATTAATATCACCATGATAATGATAGTAATGATTATAATCTTCATTATCATTATTGTTATCAGCATGTTCATTGTTATAGTGGTATTAATATTGGTAATGCTATGAAATGGTGATGGTGATAATGATTGTTAATATTATTGTAATTATTATAAGATTATTATTGTTATAATGATCATTATTACTGAATATTGATGATTATGACAATATGAAATAATACTAATGATGACAATGATATCAGTAATGGTAATAAGGGCACCAAAAGAAATATTATTATCATTGCTTTTTAATGTTCATATTGTTATCATCATCATTACCATTATGATTATCAT
>NW_027213470.1:0-2500 GCF_042767895.1 Penaeus vannamei | reverse complement strand
GCACCCGGCCTATGCAGCTCATACCTGGGATATTGGCCATTTACATAACCCAATGCCTGTATTTTCAGCACTGTGATATCCATGCTGAAACCAGAGTCAATAGGTTAATAATATTTCTTTTTTCAGGAAATAAAGTTTGGACATACGAAGGACCTTTTGCTGCACTTTAAGGATGAAGCTCGTCAGATTGAAGAGCGCGAAGGAAAAATTCACCAACCCATCATTGACTTTAGTAAGTGAAATAAAGATCTCATTCTTTCTGTTGTATTTTCTCTTACAGATTTCCTCTCTTTCTCTCACTCACTCCTTTCTTATTAATCTTTCTCATTTTCTTTTCCTCTTTCCTTCTCTTTTGCCTCTCCTGGCTCTAATTTCCTGTCTCTCTTCTTTCTCCTTGTCTGTACTTTCCTATCTCTTCTAATTTCTGTCTATGTTTTTCTTTCTCTCTATTTATTTCAGTCTCTCTCTCTCTCTCAGTCTCTCTCTCTCTCTCTCTCTCTCTCTCTCTCTCTCTCTCTCTTCCTCTCTCTCCTCTCTCTCTCTTTTCTGTCTCTCTCTCTGCTCCCCTGTCTTCTCTCTGTCTTCTCTCTCTTCTCTCTCTCTCTCACTCTCTCTCCCTTCCTCTCTCTCTCTCTCTCTCTCTCTCTCTCTCTCTCTCTCTCTCTCTCTCTCTCTCTCTCCCTCTCCTCCCTCTCTCTCTTTTCCCTCCCTCCCTTCTCTCCCTCTCTCCCCCCCCTCCCCCCTCTCTCCCTCTGTCTCCCCCCTCTCTCTCCCTCTCTATCTATCCTCCCCTCTCTCTCTCTCCCTCCCTCTCTCCCTCTCTCCCTCTCTCCCTCTCTCCCTCTCTCCCTCCCTCCTTCCCTCCCTCTCCCCTTTGTCTCTCTCTTCTTTAACCTTGACAGCTAGGTCTTCACAGACCTGTCAGCTGTATATCTACTAGTTTGTGATAATATTCAAATGATCATGAAGTCTGAAAGCAATACAAAGTATAAACTGTGAAATTAAAAATTGTGAAAGATTCTATGTACATAGGGTACCCGTATGTGTGGCTTTTTTACTTAGAAAGGACAGACACTAAGGCCAGCTCCTGCATGTTCAGAAAATCACTCTGCCCACTAATAGGACAATGGCTGCACACCAACCCCTTGAAACTGAGGGCATATGATGTCCTCCATGAGGATGATATTGGTAGCACCCCTGTAGCCGACCCCCGCAACCTGTAGCACAACCTACTTCCCCAGGCCTTAGCTGTCGGGGGAGCCGCCCCGGCTCTCCCCTTCGACCTCCAGCACCCCAGCCATACTTGTGGGCACTCACACCCACACACAAAAGCTCCTTAAAGAGGTGATTGACACCATTCTATGGCGGATGCAAATCCATTGCCATACTGGTGACTTTCTGGAGTGACACAAACACCCAGCCTTCTGGAGTAATACGGCTATCGCTCGCTTGCTTAGCTCCCTCACTGGAGGGGGAGTACCCGTAGCCGACCCCCGTAACCTGCAGCACAACATACATCCCCAGGTTGGGTCCAACTCCATCACCCGCGTCCTCATGCACCTCACCATCAGCCACCTCTCGATGACTAATGCCGAGACCTGATTGGATGAGAATGGACAGTTCCCGGCTCACCCTTTGGACCGCAGGCTCCCCTTGCTCCCAGGTAGCTGGCACAGCTTTGCCCTACTTAAGCTTTTGCGCCCGGGCCGCCCCGGCTCTCCTCATAGACCTCCAGCACCCCAGACATACTTATGGGCACTCACATCCACACACAAAGGCTCCTTAAAGAGATGATTGACACCATTCTATAGCGGATGCAAATCCATTACCATACCCCAGAGAGGAGGAAGAAAAGACCAAAGAGGCAGCTACCCTTCTTTGTGGACTCCTTTGTGCACACTTTAAAAAGGAGATGAAGTTTCATGCACATGGAGACAAATGTCACTGTATGCCAGGCTCTAAAAGTGGATCCTTACAAGATAAATTGATTGTTAGAGTTGAAAAGTTCATAGTTCATGTAAGATGCAAAAATGAACAAATTCTTGCCCATATAACAGTTATCTGTGCAGGTGATGAAGTGCATAAAAGGGCCAAAGGCTATTCAAAGAGGGTAATGTAAGTACATCATTGTTTTTTATATGCCAAGGGAAATAAAAACAGGAGAAAGGACATACAATGGATGCATCATACATGCCAGCTGAATGAACGTGAAAGGAATGATGATCCAGAAGGTCATCATAACAAGAAGTAATTCCCTAAACCATAAAAATGGTTGAAGGCTTTGCTCCCTTTAGCAAAACAGTCAAAACTGACCCTGTTTTGCCTGTCCATGAGATACACTGCAATGCTGACACTGTGCTCTCCCTTATGAAAGCTCAGAATGCACAGAAAAGATTTCATATGGCAAAAAATATCTTGTGAAATTTATGAACTGCCCTTGAAAGCATAATGCAAATTCTCCACTATATGCACTTATAATAATGATTTTATTACGGACATA
>NW_027213469.1:42500-45722 GCF_042767895.1 Penaeus vannamei | reverse complement strand
AAAAAAGAGAGAGAGAGAGAGAGAGAGAGAAAGAGAGAGAAAGAGAGAGAAAGAGAGAGAGAGGAGAGAGAGAGAGAGGAAGAGAGAGAGAGATAGAGAGAGAGAGAGAGAGAGAGATGAGAGAGAGAGAGAGAGAGAGAGAGAGGAGACAGACAGAGACAGACAAACAGACAGAGAGAGAGGAAGAGAGAGAGAGAGGAAGAGAGAGAGAGAGGAAGAGAGAGAGAGAGAGAGAGAGAGAGAGAGAGAGAGAGAGAGAGAGAGAGAGAGAGAGAGAGAGAGAGAGAGAGAGAGAGAGAGAGAGAGAGAGAGAGACATAGACAGAGAAAGATAGATTCATAGACACTTCTTGAGAAAATCGAGCGTTGAACGAGATGAGAAGAGAGGAGGGGGGGGTGGGGAGGGGGGGGGAGGGGATGGGGAGGGGGTGGGGGAAGGGGACCAAAGGGGGGAGGGGTAAAGTTAGTGATATTGTGCTTACTTGCTTTTTTTTTCTTCAGTTTCTCCCTGATTCTTTTCTTTTTTTTTCTTTTTTCTTTTATGTGTATCTTTCGTTTCCTACCTTTATTTATTTTTCGTTCTTTATGCATTTTCTTTTTTTTACCTTTTTTTGTGTTTTTTTGTTTCTTCTTTTATTCCTTCTTTCCGTTTCCCCCTTTTTTATTACTTTTATTTTCATATGGTTCTTTCTTTATTTTTATTTCTTTCATTATTCCTTTTTTATTTTGACTTCTTTCACTTTCCTTCTTTATTTTATTCTTTCTTTTTCTTTCTTTTTTATTTCTTTCATTATTCCTTCTTTATTTTATTCTTTCATTTTCCTTCTCTATTTTGACTTTTGATTTCTTTTATTATTCCTTCTTTATTTTGATTTCTTTCATTTTCCTTCTTCATTTTATTCTTTCATTTTCCTTCTGTATTTTATTCTTTCATTATTACTTCTTTATTTTATTCTTTCATTTTCCTTCTTTATTTTATCCTTTCATTTTCCTTCTTCATTTTATTCTTTCATTTTCCTTCTTCATTTTATTCTTTCATTTTCCTTCTTTATTTTATTCTTTCATTTTCCTTCTTTATTTTATCCTTTCATTTTCCTTCTTCATTTTATTCTTTCATTTTCCTTCTGTATTTTATTCTTTCATTATTCCTTCTTTATTTTATTCTTTCATTTTCCTTCTCTATTTTGATTTCTTTCATTATTCCTTCTTTATTTTGATTTCTTTCATTATTCCTTCTTTATTTTATTCTTTCATTTTCCTTCTTTATTTTATTCTTTCATTTTCCTTCTTTATTTCATTCTTTCATTATTCCTTCTTTATTTTATTCTTTCATTTTCCTTCTTTATTTTGATTTCTTTCATTTTCCTTCTTTATTTTATTCTTTAATTTTCCTTCTTTATTTTATTCTTTCATTATTACTTTTTTATTTTATTCTTTAATATTCCTTCTATATTTTATTCTTTCATTTTCCTTCTTTATTTCATTCTTTCATTATTCCTTCTTTATTTTATTCTTTCATTTTCTTTCATTTTCATTTACTTCTTCTTTCTAAATATTCTTCGTTTCCGTCAATGTTCGAAATGAGAAGTAAACAGAGAAAATAATAATAAAAGCAATAATGATGAAAATGTCAAAATTAAATCAGTGATGAAGAAAAGGATAATCATGATAACGATGATGATAAAAGTAGTAATGAAAGTGATAATAGTAGTGATAATAATGATAAGAGTAATAGTGATAATAATGATAAGAGTAATAGTGATAATAATGATAAGAGTAATAATAACAAAAAATAATAATAACAATGAAAATAATAAAGTTATAATGAAAATAATAACGATAACAACAGCAATAATGATAATGATAGTAACAAAAAGATGATAATAATGACCTGAATAACAATAATAACTGAACTACCATGAATAACAATAATTTCTTTAAATTCTAAAGTTATATACTCTGAACTAATGGCAATTCCTTGTACAAAGAGCCAGAGACCATAAAATGTTCATATTGTTCAGCCAGACATCAAGATTATCGTCAAGAGCTGAACTAATTATCGTTCTTGAAGCCATTGCTATAAAAGTGAATGTTTTTTGATAGGCAGTGCTATATGTTTATCTATCTATCTATCTATATATATATATATATATATGTTTATCTATATATATATATCTATCTTTCTATCTATCCATCGATATATCTATAAATCATATCTCTCTCTCTTTCTCTTTCTCTCTCTCTCTTTCTTTCTTTCTCTCTCTCTCTCTCTCTCTCTCTCTCTCTCTCTCTCTCTCTCTCTCTCTCTCTCTCTCTCTCTCTATATATATATATATATATATATATATACGTATATATATGTGTGTGTGCGTGTGTGTGTGTGTGTGTGTGTTTGTGTGTGTGTGTGTTTGTGTGTGTGTTTATTTATATATACGTATATATACGTATATATATATATATATATATATATATATATATATATATATATATATATATATATATATATATATATATATATATATATATATATATATACATATATATACATATATATATTCACACCCACACCCACACACTTGCATAATTATACGACGAACACAAACACGCTGATGTTAACTGAGCTTCCAATCAGAATCTCACAAGTCGCAGCCATCCCCGAGTCACTCACGCCGAGCCAAAGGAGCCGACGTCTTGCACTCAGGAAGATGTCGGGAGGAGGGGAAGGGAGGGAGGAGGAGGAGGAGGGACGAGGAGAAGGAGGAGGAGGAGGAGGGAGAAGGAGGAGGAGGAGGAGGAGGAGGAGGAGGAGGAGGAGGGAGGAGGGAGAAGGAAGGAGGAGGAAAAAGGAGGAGGAGGAAGGGAGGAGGAGAAGGAGGAGGGAAGAAGGAAGAAGGAGGAAGGAGAAGGAAGAGGAGGAGGAAGGAGGAGGAAGGAGAAGGGAGGGAGGGAGGAGGGGGAGAAGGAGGAGGAGGAGAAGGAGGAGGAAGGGAAGAAGAGGAGGAGGAGGAGGAGGAGGAGGAGGAGGAGAAAGGGAGGGAGGAGGAGGAGGAGAGGAAGAGAGGGAGTAGGAGGAGGAGGAGATGAGGGAGTAGGAGGAGGAGGAAGAGGAGATGAGGGAGTAGGAGGAATAGAGGAAGAGGAGGAGGAGGAGACGAGGGAGAAGGAGGAGGAGATGAGGGAGAAGGAGGAGGAGGAGAAGAGGAGGAGAAGGAGGAGAGGGAGG
>NW_027213469.1:27500-32500 GCF_042767895.1 Penaeus vannamei | reverse complement strand
CTCTCCCCTTCTTTCCTCCCTCCCTCTTCCTCTCTCCTCTCTCCTACCCCCTCTACTCCTCCCTCTTCTACCCCCTCCCTCCCTCCCTCTCTCCCTTTTTCTTAAGTAAGTCCCACTGCTCTTGCTCTCCCTCGCCGCACCAAAGTCTACCCTTTCCCTCTCCGTCCCTCTTCCTCTCTCCCCCTTTTCCCTCCCCTTCTTAAACTCCCTCCTACTCTCCCTCTCCTCCCTCCTACCCTCCCTTCCCCTCCTACCCTCCCTCCCTCCCTCCCCTCCCTAACCACCCCTCCCTCTCTCCCCTTTTTCTTAAGTAAGTCCTGCTCGCTCTTACCCTCTGCTCGGCTGCACCAGCTCTACCCCCCCTTTTTTCCCTCTCCGTCCCTCCCTCTCTCCTTTCCTTCCCTCCCTCTACCCTCTCCTCCTACCCTCCCTCTCCCTCCTACCCCCTCTCTACCATCTCTCTCTCCTTCCCTACTTACCTCCTCTCCCCCTCCTCTCCCACCCCCCTCCTTACCCTCTTCCTCCACCCCCTTCCCCTCCTCCCTCTCTCCCTTTTTCTTAAGGTCCTGCTCGCTCGCATCCTGCTCGGCTGCACCAAGTCTACCCCTCTTCCCTCTCCCTCCGTCCCTCTCCTCTTCTCCCCTTCTCTCCCTCTCCCCTTCTCCTTCCTCTCCTTTCTTCCTCTCCCTCTCCCTCTCCCTCCCTCCCCCTACCCTCCTCTCTCCCCTCCCTCCCTCCCTCCTACCCTCCTCTCTCCTCTCTCCCTTTTTCTTGCAGTCCTGCTCGCTCGTGGTCTCGCTCGGCCCGCACCAAGTCTACCCTTTCCTCTCCGTCCCTCCCTCTCTCCCTTCTCTCCTCTCTCCTCTCCTTCCCTTTCCTTCTTCTCCTCCCTCTCCCTCTCCCTCCCTCCCCCCCTACCCTCCCTCTCCCCCTCCCTCCCTCCCTCTCTCCCTACTCCTCCCTCCCTCCCTCTCTCCCCCTTTTTCTTAAGTAAGTCCTGCTCGCTCGTGGTCTCTGCTCGGCCGCACTAAGTTCCATCTCTTTCCCTCTCCGTCCCTCCCTTCTCTCCCCCCCTTCTTTCCTCCTCTTTACCCTCCCTCCATACCCTTTTCCCTCTCCCTCCTACCCCCTCTTACCCTCTCTCTCTCCTTTTCCCTCTTCACCCTCCCTCTCCCCCTCCCCCCTCCCACCTCCCTCTTCCTTACCCTCTCCTCCACCCCTCCCTCCTCCCCTCTCTCCTTTTTCAAGGTAAGTCCATGCTCAAGCTCGTGGTCTCGCTCGGCCGCACCAAGTCTACCCTTTTCCCTCTCCGTCCCTCCTCCTCTCTTCTCCTCTTCTCCCTCCCTTTCTCCCTCCTTTCCCCTTCCTTCTCCTCTCCCTCTCCCCCCTTCTCCCTCCTCCCCCTACCCTCCCTCTCCTCCCTCCCTTCCTCCCTCCTACCCTCCCTCCTCTTCCCTCTCTTCCTCCCTTTTTTTTTCTTAAGTAAGTCCTGCTCGCTCGTGGTCTCGCTCGGCCGCACCAAGTTCACCCTTTTTTTCCCTTCTTCCGTCCCTCCCTCTTCTTCCCCCCCTTCTCTCCTCTCTCCCTCTCCTTCCCTCCTTCTCCTCTCCCTCTCCCTCTCCCTCCCTCCTCCCCCTACTCCCTCCCTCTCCCCCTCCCTCCCTCCTCCTACTCCCCTCCCTCCCTCCCTCTCTCCCTTTTCTTAAGTAGAGTCCTGCTCGCTCGTGGTCTCGCTCGGCCGCACCAAGTCTACCCTTTCCCTCTCCGTCCCTCCCTCTCTCCCCTTCTTTTCCTCCCTCTTACCCTCCCTTCGTCCCTCCCGTCCTCCTACCCTCTCTCTCCCTCCTACCCCCTCTTACCCTCTCCCTCCTACCCTTTCCCTCCCTCCTACCCTCCCTCCCTCCCTCTCTCCCTTTTTTTAAGTAAGTCCTCCGCTCGTGGTCTCCTCGTCCAAGCCAAATGAGCGGCGGACGTACGGTGGGACTCGGGGCTTGGAATCCACTGCGAGCAACTGTGCTTTTTGACTCTCGCTTTCCTCGCTCCGGTGGCCGCAAGCACGTGGAGGAGGAGGAGGAGGAGGAGAGAGGAGGAGGTGGAGGTGGTGGAGGAGGGGGTGGAGGAGGGGGAGGAGGAGGTGGTGGAGGAGAGGGAGGAGGGGGAGGAGAGAGAGGAGGAGGTGGTGGTGGTGGAGGTGGTGGAGGAGGTGGAGGGGAGGAGAGTAAGGTGGAGGGAGGAGGAGGAGGTGGTGGAGGAAGCAGAAGGAGGGGCAGAAAGAGGATGTGGGAGGTGGTGGTGGTGGTGGAGTGAGGAGGATGATGAGGAGGAGGAGGTAGGAGTAGGTGGTGGTGGGAGGTGGTGGGATGAGTAGATGGTGGTGGTGGAGGGGGCATAAGGAGGAGGAGAGAGTGAGGTGGGAGGAGGGAGGGGGAGGTAGGGAGAGATGGAGGAGGTGGAGGGAGGAGGAGGTGGTGGTGGCGGTGGTGGTGGAGTGGAGGTGGTGGAGGAGGGGGAGGTGGTAGTGGTGGTGGTGAAGGTGGAGGAGTAGAGGAGGGGGAAGGGGAGGAGGGGGAGCTGGAGGAGGGGGAGGAGGAGGAAGAGGAGGGGGAGGTGGTGGTGTAGGAGAAGGGATAAGTGGAGGTGGTGGTGGTGGTGGTGGTGGAGGTGGAGGAGGAGGTGGAGGTGATGGAGGAGGAGGAGGAAGAGGAGGAGGGGGAGGATACAGGAGTAGTGGAAAGTGTAGGCAGACAAGGCTCTCTCTCTTTCCCTCCCCCTCTCTTTCTCTTCCTGTCTCTAGCCCTCCCTCTGTCTCTGTCTCTCTCTCTTTCTCCCTTTCTATCCCTCTTCCGCCGTTCCTTTCTCCCTATCCCTTCCGCCCCTACTTGCTTCCCCTCCCTCCCACACTAACCCTTCTCCCTCAACCCTCCACCCCTCCGCTTCCCCTCCCATCCACCCTCCTACCCTTCCACTCTTCCCTTCCCTTTCCCCTTCCCCCTCCCACCCCTTCTCCCCCCCTCCCTTCCCCTCCCACCCTTTCAACCCTCCTACCCACCCTCCTTCCTTTCCCTCCCATCCACTTCCTCCCTCCCATCCCCAACCCCCCTCCATCCCATCCTCATCCCCTTCCCCTTCCTCCCTCCCTCCCCCATCCCCCATCCCCCATTCCCTTCTCGCTCCCACCCCCCTCCCCTCCCTCCCTCCCCCTCCCTCCCACCCTTTCCCCTTCCCTCCCTCCCTCCTCCTCCCTTCCCTGCCCTCCCCCTCCCCTCTTCCTCTCCTCCCTCCTTCCCCCTTCCATCCACCCTCCCCCCCTTCTCCTTCCACCACCCTCCCCCACCCTCCCTCCCCACCCATCCACCCTCCCTCCCCCTCCCTCCCCCTTCCTCTCCACCCCAAGCGAGATTAAAGCGATTCTTCCGTTGCCTTCGAGACGAGAACCCGAGACGCCGCCAAGAATGGACAAGATGCTTTGGGGTTCCCCGTCGCTCTTGGAAGATCTTACAGCTGGTGTTCCCGTGTTTTTTCTTTCTTTTCTTTCTCTCTTTTTTATTTTTTTTTCTTTCTCTCTCTTTATTTTCTTTCTATTTGGTTCTGTTTGCTTTGTTTCGTTTTTTTTGCAGGTGTTTTTTTCTTCGTCTTGTTTTATTTGTGATTTCTTCTCTCTTCTGTTTCGTTTAGGGTTTTGTTTTGTTGTTTTTCTTTCTATTTTTTCGTTTGTTTTATGTGATGATTTTTTCTTTCTCTCTTTTATTTGTTTTTCTTCTTTATTTGTTTTGTTTCTTTCTTTTTATTCGTTTGTTTTATGTGTGATTTTTCTTCTTTTCTCTTTTTCTCTTTCTTTTATTTTCTTTGTCTTGTTTGTTTATTAGATTATTTCTTTCTCTTTGTTTTATTTGTTTTTTTTTCTATTTTTTGTTTGTATGTGTGTTTTTTCTTTTTCTCTTTTTTTCTCTTTCTCGTGTTTTTTTCTTTATTTTCTCTCTCTCTTCTATTTGGTTTGTTTGTTTTTCTTTCTATTTTTGTTTGTCTGTTATATTTTCTTTCTCTTTCTTTTATTGGTTTGTTTTTTTCTTTTTTGTTTGTTTGTTTTTTTCTCCTTTTTTTCTTTCTCTTATTTGGTTTGTTTGTTTTTCTTTCTATTTTTTGTTTGTTTGTGTGATTTATTTATTGATTTATTTTCTAGTCGGTATGGGTAAGAATCGGGGTTTACAGATGATAAAAAAGAGAAAAAGAAAGAAAGGAATTGAGAGAGAGATAGATAGATTGATTGATAAATAGATAGGTAGAGATATATAGATAGATAGATAGAGATAGATAGATAGATAGAGAGAGAGAGAGAGAGAGAGAGAGAGAGAGAGAGAGAGAGGCAAAGAGGGAGAGAGAGATAGAGAGAGAGAGAGAGAGAGAGAGAGAGAGAGAGAGAGAGAGGAGGGAGTGAGAGAGAGAGAGAGAGAGAGAGAGAGAAAGAAAGAAAGAGAGAGAAAGAGAAAGAGAGAGAGAGGCAGAGACAGAGAGAGAGAGACAGACAGACAGACAGACAGAGAGAGAGAGAGAGAAAGAGAGAGAAAGAGAAGAAAGAAAGAAAGAAAAAGAAGGGAGAGAAGGAAAAACGAAATAATAAGAAACAAAAAGAAATCAGTAAAAGAAGGAAAAGAAGAATAAATAGCAATAATGATAATAAAACCCCCGACAGCTTTCGGAATTCCCTTTATGCAAAAAGAATGAATATTGCGAGCGATTCACACTTCATAATAAAAAGGGTGAATCAGCATTTTATTTTTTATTATTCTTTTTTTTTTACATCTCCGCTTTCGTGTTGTTATAGACGGCAGAACTTGGTATATAACGCTGAACATCGTTATAGAATGTAGGATTTCGTTATAAGTTTTTATTTTTTTTATTATTGATTGAAACGCGAGTCGAGAACTGAGATCTTGTTACAAACATGTTTAAGTCATAAAATCTAAAACGTGGTTCTTCCTCTCTCTGTGTTTGTCTTTGTT
>NW_027213469.1:10000-12500 GCF_042767895.1 Penaeus vannamei | reverse complement strand
CGGAAAACGGGAATTCGGAGGCAACGGAAAACGGGAATTCGGAGGCAACGGAAAACGGGAATTCGGAGGCAACGGAAAACGGGAATTCGGAGGCAACGGAAAACGGGAATTCGGAGGCAACGGAAAACGGGAATTCGGAGGGAACAGAGAACGGGAATTCGGAGGGAACAGAAAACGGGAATTCGGAGGGAACAGAAAACGGGAATTCGGAGGGAACAGAAAACGGGAATTCGGAGGCAACAGAAAGCGGGAATTTGGTGGGAACAGAAAATGGGATTCGGAGGGAATAGGAAACGGAATTCGGAGGGAACAGAAAACGGGAATTCGGAGGGAACAGAAAACGGGATTCGGAGGGAAAAGAAAACGGAAATTCGGAGGCAACAGAAAACGGGAATTCGGAGAAAACCGAAAACGGGAATTCGGAGGGAACAGAAAACGGGAATTCGGAGGCAACAGAAAACGGGAATTCGGAGGCAACAGAAAACGGGAATTCGGAGGCAATTGAAAACGGAATTCGGAGGCAACAGAAAACGGAATTCGGAGGCAACAGAAAACGGAAATCGGAGGCAACAGAAAACGGGAATTCGGAGGCAACAGAAAACGGAATTCGGAGGCAACAGAAAACGGGAATTCGGAGGGAACAGAAAACGGGAATTCGGAGGCAACAGAAAACGGAATTCGGAGGCAACAGAAAACTGGAATTCGGAGGACAAACAGACACACATAAAAACAAACAAACAAACACACACACAAACAGAACCATAGCTATCGACCCCCCCCCTCCCATTCCCCCAGGTAAGAGGGGTGGGGGGGGTAGGGGGGGGCGACCAACCCTAGGCCTATAAATAAAACCGACCAAGAACTTTGGCACTGGTTCTCATAAGTGCCATCTTCATGAGGGTCATCATAAGGGTGGCACTGTACTTTTATGTATTACTTAAGAAGCTTTAAATAACTCTTTAATTTTTTTATTATTATTTTTTTTTTTGTATAGGTAGCCTAATGCAGATTATTACTTATATTGTTATCATTAATGCTATTTCTATTACAATCGTTGATGTTATTATATTATTATAATGATAATTATCATTACCATAATTATCTTTATTATTATCATCATTCTTATTTCTATCCATATCATCATTATTATCATTAGTATTTTCATTATCATTCTTCTTCGTCTTCTTCTCATTATTATCATTATTATTATTATCATCATTATTATTACTATTATTATCATCATTATTATTATTATTGTAATTATTATTATCATCATTATTATTATAATTATCATTATCGTCATTATTATTATCATCATCATTATTATTATTATTATCATTATCATTATCATCATTATTATTATCATCATTGTTATTATAATTATCATTATCATCATTATTATTATCATCATCATCATTATTATTATTATTATTATCATTAGCATTATCATCCTTATTATTATCATCATTATTATTACCATTAGCATTATCATCATCATTATTATCATTATTATTACCATTATTTTTATCATTATCGTCATTATTATTATCATTATCATCATTATTATCATTATCATTATCCTCATCATTATTATCATCATTATCATCATTACCATTATCCTCATCCTCGTGAGTCATACGCTACGCACACACACATACAAACAGACAAAAAATACCTCCACACACACACACACATACATAATCCATCTGTCTAGAAAAGGACGAATTTTTTGCTATCATTATAATTCTCTTCCGACAATAAAATGGCATCTCCAGCTTGAACAAAAACCCATACGGCCATTCGCGGTAAAATTTTGATCATAAGTACCATTAACTACCATTAAGAGGTCCTTTGGTACCATTAAGAGGTCTTTGGTACCATTAAGGGGTCTTTGGTACCATTAAGAGGTCTTTGGTACCATTGAGAGGTCTTTGGTACCATTAAGAGGTCTTTGGTACCATTAAGGGTTCTTGGGTACCATTAAGGGGTCTTTGGTACCATTGAGAGGTCTTGGGTACCATTAAGAGGTCTTTGGTACCATTAAGGGGTCTTTGGTACCATTGAGAGGTCTTTGGTACCATTGAGAGGTCTTTGGTACCATTGAGAGGTCTTTGGTACCATTGAGAGGTCTTTGGTACCATTGAGAGGTCTTTGGTACCATTGAGAGGTCTTTGGTACCATTGAGAGGTCTTGGGTACCATTGAGAGGTCTTGGGTACCATTAAGAGGCCTTTGGTACCATTAAGGGGTCTTTGGTACCATTAAGGGGTCTTTGGTACCATTAAGGGGTCTTTGGTACCATTAAGGGGTCTTTGGTACCATTAAGGGGTCTTTGGTACCATTAAGGGGTCTTTGGTACCATTAAGGGGTCTTTGGTACCATTAGGTCTTTACCATTAAGAGGCCTTTGGTACCATTAAGGGGTCTTTGGTACCATTAAGGGGTCTTTGGTACCATTAAGGGGTCTTTGGTACCATTAAGGGGTCTTTGGTACCATTAAGG
>NW_027213468.1:75000-80000 GCF_042767895.1 Penaeus vannamei | reverse complement strand
TACTTCTTCTACCTTCTCTCTTACCTCCATCATCCTGCTCTCTCCTCCTCCTTCTTCCTCTTCGCTCTCCCTCTCTCCTCTTCCTTACTCCTTCACCCCCCTCTTTCTCCTTCTCCACTATCTCTCTTTCCCTCTTCCTCTCTTCCTTTCCCACCTTCTTTCGCCCTTCCTTCCTCTCCCTCCTCCTTCTCCATCACTTCCTTCCCCTCCACATCCTTCACTCCCTCACTCCTTACCCCCCCACCAATCCCTCCTACCTCCCCACACCCCACTCTTACGCTCATACACCCCACCATCTTCCTCCTACCCCCACCCCCGTCCTCCTCTCCTTAAATCTTCCCTCTCACCCCACTCCCTCCTCTCTTTCACCCCACCACTCATCCCCTTCCACTCCCCCCAACTCCTCCACTTAGCCTCCTCCCCTCCACCCTCCCCTCACTCTTTCTCCACCCTTCTAATCTCTAACTTCTCACCCCTCCCCCTCCCCCTTTCCCCTGGACACTTCTCACCCTCCTTTGCCCCTACATACCTCCCTCTCACCCCCACCCCTACCAACCTCCCTCCCCACCACTCTCCCTCTCTCCTACCCCTACCAACCTCCCTCTTCCCACTCCCCTCCTCCCCCCCAATATGCCACTTTCCCCCCTCCCCCACGCCCCCAACCCTTCCCCCACCCCCCATGATCTAACCTCCACCCCTCCTCCTCTCCCCCTCCCTCCCCTCCAACCTCCCTCTTCCCCTTACTAACCCCCTCCCCCTCCAATATGCCACTCCCCCCTCACCCACGCCCCCAACCCTTCCCCCACCCCCAACCCTTCCCCCACCCCCCATAATCTAACCTCCACCCTCCTCCTCTCCCCTCCCCTCCCCCACCACTCTCCCTCTCCTACCCCTCCAACCTCCCTCTTCCCTTACTAACCCCCTCCCCCTCCAATATGCCACTCCCCCCTCACCCACCCCCCAACCCTTCCCCTTCCCCCTCCACATCATGTAACCTCCCCTACCCCTCTCCCCCCCACCTAAGCCTCCTTGGCCACCTACCTCGAAGCCTCAGGACATTCGACTCTCTGTCAAGGCGACAGAAAGCCTAAATTCCAAGACAAAATGCAAAATGCGTTCTTCTGGGAGACTATTTTATTTCTCATCATTCTATGTGTATTTATTATTTTCCTTTTTATTCTATGTGTGTGTTTCTTATCGTTTTATGTGTATTTCTTATTTTCCTTTTTATTCTATGTGTGTGTTTTTCTTGTTTTATGTGTATTTCTTATTTTCCTTTTTATTCTATGTGTGTGTTTTTCTTGTTTTATGTGTATTTCTTATTTTCCTTTTTATTCGTTGTGTGTTTTCCTCGTTTTATGTGTATTTCTTATTTTCCTTTTTTTTTCTTCGTGTGTTTTTCTCGTTTTATGTGTATTTCTTATTTTCCTTTTTATTCGTTGTGTGTTTTTCTCGTTTTATGTGTATTTCTTATTTTCCTTTTATTCTATGTGTGTTTTTCTTGTTTTATGTGTATTTCTTATTTTCCTTTTTATTCTATGTGTGTGTTTTTCTCGTTTTATGTGTATTTCTTATTTTCCTTTTTTTTTCTTCGTGTGTTTTTCTCGTTTTATGTGTATTTCTTATTTTCCTTTTTATTCGTTGTGTGTTTTTCTCGTTTTATGTGTATTTCTTATTTTCCTTTTTATTCTATGTGTGTGTTTTTCTCGTTTTATGTGTATTTCTTATTTTCCTTTTTATTCTATGTGTGTGTTTTTCTCTGTTTTATGTGTATTTCTTATTTTCCTTTTTATTCTATGTGTGTGTTTTTCTGTTTTTATGTGTATTTCTTATTTTCCTTTTTATTCTATGTGTGTGTTTTCTCGTTTTATGTGTATTTCTTATTTTCTCTTTTATTCTATGTGTGTGTTTTTCTCGTTTTATGTGTATTTCTTATTTTCCTTTTTATTCCTTGTTTGTTTTTCTCGTTTTATGTGTATTTCTTATTTTCCTTTTTATTCTATGTGTGTGTTTTTCTCGTTTTATGTGTATTTCTTATTTTCCTTTTTATTCTATGTGTGTGTTTTTCTCGTTTTATGTCTATTTCTTATTTTCCTTTTTATTCGTTGTGTGTGTGTTTCTTATCGTTTTATGTGTATTTCTTATTTTCCTTTTTATTCTTTGTGTGTGTGTTTCTTATCGTTTTATGTGTATTTCTTATTTTCCTTTTATTCGTCGTGTGTTTTTCTTGTTTTATGTGTATTTCTTATTTTCCTTTTTATTCGTTGTGTGTGTGTTTCTTTTTCTCGTTTTATGTATTTCTTCTTTTCCTTTTATTCGTCGTGTGTGTGTTTTTTTACTTCTGTTTTATTCTTTTCTTTTCTTATTATCATATATATATTTCATCTCTTTTTTATTTTGCTTTTTATTTGTATTGTATCGTATTATTTTTATCGCTATTCTATTTATAATGATGATAATAAAAGTGATAATGATAACGATTAAAAATAACGATAATGACAATGATATCAATAATGACAATGACTATAATAACAATAATAATAATGATACTATTACAACTACCACAACAACAACTGCTACAACTACTACTAATTATGATCACGGTGATAACGATAATGTCTTAATAATAAAGATAATAATAGCAATGATAATGATAGCTAAAGTAGTTATAATGATGATAACAGTACTAATGTTTATAAGAAGGAAAATAAAAACAAAAATAATGGAACAGCAATAATGATATAGTATTCATAATAACGATAACCAATGTAATAGCGAAAGTGGGAGAATAAACAAAGAAAAGAAAGAGAAAAAGAAGAAAGAAAAAATTATTTTGATTATTTTTTTCTTCTTTTACTTAGTAGCGAAGTTATGAGACAGTGGAAGGGGGGAGGGGGGGGAGAAAGGGTGAAGGTGGGGGGGTAAAGAAGAGGGAAGGAAAGACACGGTAAAGAGGCCTAAGAAAAGAAGGAGAGAAGAAGAAGAGGAAGAGGAAGAGAAGAAGAGAAGAGAAGAGAAAAAAAGAAGAAGAGAGAAGTGGAGAGAGAAAAGGGGAAAGGAAGGGAGGAGGGAAAAGGAGGGGTGGGAGAGGGAAGGGGGGGGAGAAAGGGTGAAGGGGGGAGTGAAAGAAGAGGGAAGGAAAGACACGGTAAAGAGGCATAAGAAAAGAGACAGGGAAGAAGAAGAGGAAGAAGAGGAAGGAGGAGAAGGAGGAGAAGAGAAGAGCAAAAAAAAAAAAAAAAGACGAGAGAAGTGGAGAGAGAAAAGGGAAAGGAAGGGAGGGAGGGAAGGAAGGGGTGGGGAGAGGGAAGGGGGGAGAAAGGGTGAAGGGGGGGAGTGAAAGAAGAGGGAAGGAAAGACACGGTAAAGAGGCATAAGAAAAGAGAGAGGAAAGACGAAGAGGAAGAGAAGATGAAGAGAAAAAGAGAAGAGAAGAGCAAAAAAAAAAAAAAAAAAAAAAAAAAAAAAAAAGACGAGAGAAGTGGAGAGAGAAAAGGGAAAGGAAGGGAGAGAAGAGAAGAGCAAAAAAAAAAAAAAAAAAAAAAAAAAAAAAAAAAAAGAAGACAAGAGAAGTGGAGAGAGAAAAAGGGAAAGGAGGGGAAGGAGGGAGGGGAAGTGGGGAGAGGGAAGGAGCGGGTGGGGGAGGGAGGGTAAACCGAGCCCAAACCATCTAATGAACCCATTTGAACTTTATCTTAATCATAATAGGCCTTTGAAGATTTTAACCGGCTCTAGTAATTAGATATAAGAGGATGCTGGGAAGAGAGTGTTGGGGGAGGGGGAAGGAGGAGGGGTAGGGGAAGGAGGGGGGTAGGGAAAGGGTGGAAGGGGAGAAGGAGGGAAAGGGAGAAGGAGGAAGGAGGGGGTAGGGGAAGGAGGGGGTAGGGGGAGGGTGGAAGGGGGTGGGAAAGGGGAAAGAAGGAGGGAAAGGGGAGGGTAGGGGATGGGGAAGGGTGGAAGGGGAGAAGGAGGGAAAGGGGGGGGGGGGGTAGGGAAAGGGGGAGGAAAGGGGTAGGGGGAGGGGAAAGGTGGAAGGGAGAAGGAGGGAAAGGGGGTTAGGGAGGGAAGGGGAAGGGGAGAAGGAGGGAAAGGAGGGGGGTAGGGAAGGTGGAGGGAGGGGAGGGGAAAGGGGAGGGAAAGGTGGGTAGGAGAGGGGAAGGGAAAGGGGGTAGCGGAGAAGGAGAGAGGGAAAGGGGGTAGGGGAAGGGTGGAGGGGAAAGAAGAGGGAAAGGAGGGGGTTAGGGGAAGGAGAGGGAAAGGAGGGTAGGGGAAAGAAAAGGTAGAGGGACTAGAGAGGGAAAGGGGGAAGGTGCGGGATGGAAAGAGGAGAATGAAAGAGAGAGAGAGAGAGAGAGAGAGAGAGAGAGAGAGAGAGAGAGAGAGAGAGAGAGAGAGAGAGAGAGAGAGAGAGAGAGAGAGGGAGAGGGAGGGAGAGGGAGGGAGAGAAAAGGAGAAAGAAGAGGAGAGAGAGAGAGAGAGAGAAAGAAAAGGAGAGAGAGAGAAAGAGAAAGAGAAAGAGAGAGAGAGAGAGAGAGAGAGAGAGAGAGAGAGAGAGAGAGAGAGAGAGAGAGATAGTAGCCAATAAAGAAAATAAAATTTCTTCCCTTTCTCTCTCTCTTTCCCTTCTCTCTCTCTCCTCTCACTCTCACTCTCGCTCCCTCCCTCCCTCCTTCCCTCCTTCCCTCCTCCCATCAGTCCCTCCATCCACCTCCCCTTCTCAACTCTCTCCATCTCACACACATAATAATAATAATAATAATAATAATAATAATAATAATAATAATAATAATAATAATGATAATAATAGTAATAATAACAATAAAAAATAACATCATATTTGCGTGCGCCACCAAGGCTTATAATCTCCCCCTCCTCCCCCTCCCCCCCTCCTCACCTTCCGCTTTAAGCCTCCAGGTAAATTGATTTGTAATCTTAATCTTTTCAGAACTCTAATCTTGTTAATCGTCATCATTGTTGTTGTAATTATTATCGTTATCTTT
>NW_027213468.1:57500-65000 GCF_042767895.1 Penaeus vannamei | reverse complement strand
TTCTACAACCCTCAACCCCCACCAACCCTTTCATCCCCAACCAACCCTTCTACAACCCTTCACCCCCTTCCCCAAAAACTTCCTGCCTCCTAACAACCCTTCCACCCCCAACTCTTTCACAACCTTTCCACCCCCCACAACCCATCCACCCCACCAACAACCCTATTACATCCCTTCACCCCTCCCCACCAACTCTCCCACAACCCTTCCACCCCACAACCCCCAACCAACCCTTCCACAACCCCTCATCTACCCCACAACCCTTCACTCCCCACAACCCTTCCGTCCCCACCAACTCTCCCACAACCCATCCACCCTCCCCACCAACAACCCTTCCACCCCACCAACAACCCTTCCACCCCCTCCCCCACCAACCCCTCAATCCCCCCACAACCCTTCCACCCCCCACCAACCCCTCACCCCCTACCCCTCCCCCTACAACCCTTCCACAACCCCTCATCCCCCCACCAACCTTCCACCCCCACCAACCCCTCATCCCCACCACAACCCTTCCACTCCCTCATCCCCCCTACAACCCTTCCATTCCATCCCCCAACCCCTCACCTCTACAACCCCTCATCCCCACCAGCCCACTTCTCATCCCCCCTACACCCTTTCCACCCCCCACCAACCCTCATCCCCACCACAACCCTTCCACCCCCACCAACCCTCATCCCACCACACCCCTCACCCCTACAACCCCTCACTTCCTCACCCCCCCTACAACCCTTCCACCCTCCCCACCACACCCCTCCCCCCTACAACTCTTCCACCCTCCCCACCACAACCCTCATCCCCACCACAATTCCTTCCACCCCACCAACCCTTCCACCCCCACTGTTCAACTTCACCCCCCACCAACCCTCATCCCCCCACAACCCTCCTCCCTACAACCCCTCATCCCCATCACCAACCCCTATGGCTGTCCCTTCCCCCCCCCCCTACAACCCTTCCACAACCCACCCACGAACAGATGCACGGAGTAATGAGCTCCATAATCGCACGAGAGCTGTTAATAGCCCCGGGCGCAATTATGGATAATCTACTGCCACCCAAGAGGCGACCGGCTGGGGGTGGGGGGTGGGTGGGGGGGTGGGGGGGGGTGGTCCGGTGTGAGAGGGGGTGGGGGGGGTTGGGTTGGGGGGGTTGGGGGGTGGTCCGGTGTGAGAGGGGGAGGGAGGGGGGGTTGGGGGTGGTCCAGGTGTGAGGGGGGAGGGAGGGGTGGGGTGGGGGGTTGTCCGTTGTGAGAGGGGGTGGGAGGGGTGGGTGGGGAGTGGTCCGGTGTGAGAGGGGGAGGGAGGGGGTTGGGGTGGTCCGTTGTGAGAGGGGGTGGGGTGGGGTGGGGTGGGGGGAGGTCCGTTGTGAGAGGGGAGGGGTGGGTTGGGGTGGGGGTGGGCCGTTGTGAAAGGGGGGAGGGAGGGGGTTGGGGGTGGTCCGTTGTGAGAGGGGGAGGGAGGGGGGTTGGGGGGTGGTCCGTTGTGAGAGGGGGAGGGTGGGTGGGGGTGGGGGTGGCCCGTTGTGAGAGGGGGAGGGAGTGGGTGGGGAGGTGGTCCAGTTGTGAGAGGGGGAGGGGTGGGGTGGTGGTGGGGGTGGTCCGTTGTGAGAGGGGAGGGAGGGGGGTTTGGGGTGGCCCGTTGTGAGAGGGGAGGGAGGGGTGGGGTGGGGGGTCCGTTGTGAGAGGGGGAGGGAGGGGGTGGGGGTGGTCCGGTGTGAGAGGGGGAGGGAGGGGGGGTGGGGTATGGAGGTCCTGTGGATGTCGTTATTGACGCTATTTTTGTTGTTTTTTATAGTTGTTATTGTTTTTTTTTTTTTTTGGTTATAATTATCATAATTTTTACTGTTGTTATCATTATTACGATTATTATTTTTTATCATCATTATCATTATTATCATTATCATTATTATTATAATCATCATTATCATTATTATCATTATCATTATTATTATCATCATTATCATTATCATTATCATCATCATCATTATCATCCTTTTTATTAATATCATTACTATCATCGTCATACTGTTATCATTATCAGTCTTATTCTTCCTATCAATTATCATTATCACCATCATCATTCTTATAATCTTAATCACAATCATTATCATTGTGAATATTATTATCTTCATTGTTATCAGCAGTATCTTGTTCTCTATATCTCTAGGAATGATTAATAATCTTACTGTATTCTCTATGACACTATACAAAGTGTCATATGCTGTCATATCACTTGTCATGTCTTCCCTGTCACGCCTGTCATCACCATTGTCATGCTCTCTGTCACTGTAATGAGCTTGACGGCAAAATGTCAGTCTAACATTACTTGTGTGAATTTACAGAATTTTTTTGTTATAGTGGAAAATTTTTGTTACAGTGGAAAATTTTTGTTACAGTGGAAATTTTTTGTTACAGTGGAATTTTTTTGTTACAGTGGAAATTTTTTGTTACAGTGGGAATTTTTTTGTTACAGTGGAAATTTTTTGTTACAGTGGAATTTTTTTGTTACAGTGGAAATTTTTTGTTACAGTGGAAAATTTTTCGAGTTACAGTGGAAAATTTTTGTTACAGTGGAAAATATTTGTTACAGTGGAAATTTTTTGGTATAGTGGATTTTTTTTTGTTACAGTGGAAAATTTTTGCTACAGTGGAAAATTTTTGCTACAGTGGAAAAGTTTTGTTACAGTGGAAAATTTTTGTTACAGTGGAAAATTTTTGTTACAGTGGAAAATTTTTGTTACAGTGGAAAATTTTTGTTACAGTGGAAATTTTTTGTTACAGTGGAAAATTTTTGTTACAGTGGAAAATTTTTGTTACAGTGGAAAATTTTTGTTACAGTGGAAATTTTTTGTTACAGTGGAAAATTTTTGTTACAGTGGAAATTTTTTGTTACAGTGGAAATTTTTTGTTACAGTGGAAAATTTTTGTTACAGTGGAAAAATTTTGTTACAGTGGAAAATTTTTGTTACAGTGGAAAATTTTTCGAGTTACAGTGGAAAATTTTTGTTACAGTGGAAAATTTTTGTTACAGTGGAAAGTTTTTGTTACAGTGGAAAATTTTTGTTACAGTGGAAAATTTTTGTTACAGTGGAAAATTTTTGTTACAGTGGAAAATTTTTGTTACAGTGGAAAATTTTTGTTACAGTGGAAAATTTTTGTTACAGTGGAAAATTTTTGTTACAGTGGAAAATTTTTGTTACAGTGGAAAATTTTGTTACAGTGGAAAATTTTTGTTACAGTGGAAAATTTTTGTTACAGTGGAACATTTTTGTTACAGTGGAAAATTTTTGTTACAGTGGAAAATTTTTGTTACAGTGAAAAATTTTTGTTACAGTGGAAAATTTTTGTTACAGTGGAAAATGTTTCGAGTTACAGTGGAATTTTTTTGTTACAGTGGAAAATTTTTGTTACAGTGGAAAGTTTTTGTTACAGTGGAAATTTTTTTGTTACAGTGGAAAATTTTTGTTACAGTGGAAAATTTTTCGAGTTACAGTGTCCCTATTCAGAGGTCGTTATGGTGATGATGGTGTTACTCATGATGGTGATCATGTTGTAATAACAAAGAGATGAATATCACTCACTGTATTTGTTGTGGCTATTACTGTTTATCATAGATGAATATTATTATTATTTTTAAGGCTTATCATATCCTATCATAACGCGTATCATCTTTCTCTTTGTCATTCACTAATGTTAACAAATATCATTACTGTTATCATTAACAAGTACCACAATTACAATTAAGAAATATCATTACTATTATCACTTACAAGTACCGCAATCATTATGAACAATTATCAATATCATTATCAGTTGCTATTATCATTATCATTATCAGTTGCTATTATCATTAGCATTATCAGTTGCTATTATCATTATCATTATCAGTTGCTATTATCATTAGCATTATCAGTTGCTATTATCATTGGCATTATCAGTTGCTATTATCATTATCATTATCAGTTGCTATTATCATTATCATGTTTATATCTTCTTTTTTTTATCAGCAAGGCCACAATGCCTTATCAAACCGGAAGTTAAAGGAGGGGGGAGGGGGAGGAGTAACTGTACTTTAAACAAGGTCATTAACCTTCCGTGACACGACGGGGATGGCTGACCTTTGACCCCTCCCTCCTCTCCCCAAACTCTCCTCCTCTTCACCCCTTCCCTCCCCCTCTCTTCCCCCTCTCTTCACTCTCTCTTCGTGCTCCATTCTCCCTCACTTCGGCCGTCTCCTCGTCCTCTCTCCTCCCCCTCCCCTCCCCTCCTCTGCCCTCCCTCCCTCTCCTCCTGTTCCCTCCCTCTACCTCCTTACCCTCCCTCAGCCCTCCCCTCATCCGTTGCCCCCCCCCTCCCCCCCTCCTGCTTCGACTCTCTGGGTGGGCGAAATCTGACCAGGAAGGGAGGAGGAGGAAAGGAAGGAGGAGAAGGAGGAGGAAGAGGAGGAGGAGGAAAGGAAGAAGGAGAGGGAGAAGGAGGAAAGGAAGGAGGAGAGGGATGAGGATGAGGATGAGGAGAGTGAGGATGAGGAGGATGAGGATGAGGATGATGATGAGGAAGAGGAGGAGGAGGAAGAGGAAGAGAAAAAGGAGGAGGACGAGGAGGGAGGAGGAGGAGGAGGAGGAGGAGTAGAAGAGGAAAGGAGGAAAAGGGAATTAAAAGAGGAGGAAAAGGAGGAAGAGGATAAGAAAGAGGGAAAAGAACAAAAAAAGAGAAGGAAGAGGAGGAGCAGGAGAAAAAGAAGAAGAAACGAAAAACAGAAGTAGAAAGAGGAAGACGAAAAAGAAGAGTAGAGAAAAAGAAAAAAAAAAAGGAAGAAGAAATGGAAGAGCAGGAGGAGTAGAAAGGCCATTAACACTTAATCAAACACACTTTAAGCCCAGGAGACCCAACTGCACATGCAAATTAGTGAAATAACCGCGGAAGTATGGTTGTCTTACGGTGAGGGGTGGGGGGGGTGGATGGGTGGGCCGAAGAGAGAAGGAGGGAAGAGAGGAGGGAGTAGAGAGAGGGAGGAAGAGAGAGAGGGAAGAGAGAGAGGGAGAAAGAGAGAGAGAGAGAGAGAGAGAGAGAGAGAGAGAGAGAGAGAGAGAGAGAGAGAGAGAGAGAGAGAGAGGGTAGAGAGAGAGAGAGAGAGAGAGGAAGGGTAGAGACAGAGAGAGAGAGAGAGAGAGAGAGAGAGAGAGAGAGAGAGAGAGAGAGAGATGAGAGAGAGAGAGAGAGAGAGAGAAAGAGGAAGAGGAGTGAGAAGGGTTAGAATAATATAAGAATACAAAATTATAGAACTCGGGAAATGCGAGAAACGACAAAGAACCAAAACAGAGAAGGGAGATGGAGGATAAAATGAGAACAAAAGTAAAAAACAGAAATAAAGAAAGAACGAGGAACTAAGAGAGAAGAGAGAAAAGAAGGGAGAAGGGAAAGGGAGAATTAAAAAAAGAAGAAGGTGCGGTTGCAGCCATTAACAATTAAGCTTTGAAACAGGTGGCAGGTAAGGGGGGAGGTAGTGGGGTGGGTGGGAGGGGTAGAGAGAAAGAAAGAGAGGGAAAAGAAAGAGAGAGGTTGAGGGAATACAGAGGAAGGGGGAAAGCAGGGGAGAGGTAAGAAAGAGAGAGAGAGAGAGAGAGAGAGAGAGAGAGAGAGAGAGAGAGAGAGAGAGAGAGAGAGAGAGAGAGAGAGAGAGAGAGAGAGAGAGAGAGAGAGAGAGAAAAGAGTTAGAGAGAGAGAGAGAGAGAGAGAGAGAGAGAGAGAGAGAGAGAGAGAGAGAGAGAGAGAGAGAGAGAGAGAGAGAGAGAGAGAGAGAGAGAGAGAGTTAGAAAGAGAGAGAGAGAGAGAGAGTTAGAGAGAGAGAGAGAGAGAGAGAGAGAGAGAGAGAGAGAGAGAGAGAGAGAGAGAGAGAGAGAGAGAGAGAGAGAGAGAGAGAGAGATAGAGAAAGAGAGAGAAAGAGTGAGAGAGAGAAAACGAAAAAGAAATCGAGATAGAAAGAGAAAGAGAGAAAGAGAGAGAGAGAGAGAGAAAAGGTGGGATGGAGGAGGAGTGGGGGTGATAGGAGGTGGTGGGGATGGGAGGGGGTGGAGGGTAAAGCGAGGGAGAAGGTGAGATGGAGGAGTGGTGGAGGAGGGGGTGGGTGGGGGATGGGAGGGGTGGAGGGTAAAGCGAGAGAGAAGGTGGGATGGAGAAGGAGTGGGGCGGGATCGGGGTGGGGTGAGTGGGGGGGAGGGTAAAAGCGAGTAGCATGCACCGATCGCCGTCTTGTCAACATATGGCGGGGTTCCTCGGCCACATCCTGCCGGAGCCTCGAGCTTTGGCAGGTGTTCCTGATGCCCCTGATATGCGGGGTATGAGGGGGGCGGGGCTATGAGGGGGCGGGGCTATGAGGTGGGCGGGGCTATGAGGGGTGAGGGGGGCGGGGGGTGGAGGTGGGCGGGGTATGAGGGTATGAGGGGGGGCTATGATGGGGGGTGGGGGTATGAGGGGTATGAGGGGGCGGGGAATGAGGGGGCGGGGCTATGAGGGGTATGAGGGGGCGGGGCTATGAGGGGTAGGAGGTGGGCGGGGCTATGAGGGGTATGAGGGGGCGTGGGTATGAGGGCTATGAGGGGGCGGGGGGTATGAGGGGGCGGGGGGTATGAGGAGGTATGAGGGGGCGGGGCTATGAGGGGGCGGGGGTATGAAGGGGGGGGGGGTATGAGGGGGCGGGGGTATGAGGTGGGAGGGACTATGAGGGGGCGGGGCTATGAGGGGTATGGAGAGGTGGGCGGGGGTATGAGGTGGGCGGGGATATGAGGTGGGCGGGGCTATGAGGGGGCGGGGCTATGAGGGGGCGGGGCTATGAGGGGTATGAGGGGGACGGGGTATGAGGTGGGCGGGGGTATGGGGTGGGCGGGGCTATGAAGTGGGCGGAGGTATGAGGGGTATAAGGGGGAGAGAGGGGGTAAGGAGGGCAGAGGAGAGAATACGGTATTAGGGTAAAGGGAGAGAATATGCGGGCGAAGGGGGGTGAGAAGGGAGGAGGATTATGAGGAGGTAGAGGAGAGACGGGATTGAGTGGGAGTATGAGGAGAATATGAGGAAGTATGAGGAAAGTATGAGGAGAGTATGAGGGGTAGAGGGGTATAAGTGGGGGTATGAGGAGAGTATGAGAGGGTATAGGGGAAAGGGGTATGAGTGGGAGTATGAGGAGAATATGAGGTGGGGAGGGAGAGGCTTAAGAAAAAAAGAAAGGGTAGAGAAAGAGTATGAAGGGAGAGGGGGGGAGAGGGGTATGAGGGAGCGAAGAGAAAGGATATGAGGAAGGGAGGGAAGAGAGAGTATGAGGGGGAATGAGAGAGAGGGTATGAGGTGGAGCAGGAGAGAAAGGGAAGGAAAGGGGGTATAGGAAGGAGAAGGAAAAGGGGTATAAGGGGAATGAAAAATGGGTATAAGGAGGGTATAAGGGAAAGAGGAGAAGGTGAAGGATATACAGACCAAGGATTAGGCATGAAGGATTAAGCAGTAAGAGAAA
>NW_027213468.1:50000-52500 GCF_042767895.1 Penaeus vannamei | reverse complement strand
TCTGTCTGTCTGTCTCTCTCACACAGACGCACAAACAAAGAAACAGACAAACAACAAAATCAAACCACAACACCGTCATCCCTTGTCTTCGTTCATGCATAATAAATAAAGAGCTCAACGCACGCATTCGGAGACGGGCGCAGACAGCAGACCGCGTGTCTCAGACGCCCTCTGTCCGATTCCCTTGAAATATGGCTTCCTCCCCGCCGCTCGAAGGTGATCAGTGTCATTTTCTTGTTCTCCTTTACCGCTTGTTTCCAGATTGCGTTTTGGATACATCGATAAGGGGGAAAAAGGAGGAGGGATAAAGCGTGGAAAGAGGAGAAGGAAATGAGAATATGTTTACCTTTTTTTCTTTCTTACTTTTTTCAGTTTGTGTGTTTCTCTTTCTTTGCCTCATCTCTATTTTCGCTTTCTCTACTTTTCTTTCCATCTTCTTTACCTCTCCCTCTACCTCTTCTTCTCCCTTTCTCTATTGCTCTCTTTCCTCTCCTCTTCACCATCTCTCTCTCTCTCTTTCTCTCTTTCTCTCTCTCTCTCTCTCTCTCTCTCTCTCTCTCTCTCTCTCTCTCTCTCTCTCTCTCTCTCTCTCTCTCTCTCTCTCTCTCTCTCTCTCTCTCTCTCTCTCTGTCTCTCTCTTTCTCTCTCTCTCCCTTTCTTTTTACCTCAAAATTTCTTTCTTTTCTGTCTGTCTGTCTAAGAGTAAGTCAGTCAGTCAGCCTGTCTCTCAGGTAGTCTGTCTGTCTGTCTGTCTCTCTCTCTCTCTCCCCCTCTCTCCCTCTTTCTCTCTCTGTCTCTCTCTCTGTCTTTGTCTTTCTCTTTCTCTGTCCCCCTATCTCTCTCTCTCTCTCTCTTTTTCTCTCACTCTCTCTCTCTCGGTCTCTCGCTCTCGGTCTCTCGCTCTCAGTCTCGCTCTCTCGCTTTCTCTCTCTCCGTCTCTGTCTCTGTCTCTGTCTCTGTCTCTTTCTCTCATCTCGCAATCGCCTCTCTCTCTCTCTCTCTCAATCTCTCTCTCTCTCTTTCTCTCTCTCTCTCTCTCTCTCTCTCTCTCTCTCTCTCCCTCTCTCTCTCTCTCTCTCTCTCGCTCTCTCTGTCTCTGTCTCTTTCTCTCTCTCTCCCTTTCTTTTTACCTCAAAAAATGACAACTACACTGGATATATTCCTTATTTAATTTCTTTTTATCGCCATCATCTCTATTATCACTGTTTAGCATAAAATCAAAAACCTGAATGCCACTTTCCAGATCGAATTATACCATGATTTACCATCCAAATTTCGAGCAATTTTAGAGTCTATTTTTGCGCTATTTTTTGGCCAAAATTTCCTTAGAGGCAAATTTCTTTGAAGTTCTATAATTCTTGCGGTTTCTGCGTTTATGGGAAGTGGAAAAAATCATTAAATGGGATTAAACCGTATATAAATTTTTTGGTTCAATTTATGTTGTTTGTCACTATCGTTATTGTCACTGTTTGTTCTAATTTTTGGTTATGTTTTGTTATTGTCGCAGATGTCTTGGGCGCTGTTGTAATGGTTAGAATTAACATTATTATTTTTTTTATCAATATGATATTGTTGGTGTTGCGATTAAATTACCTTTATTGCCGATTCTGGTGTTATTTCTTTTAATCTTTTCTATGTTTTTTTTCAAGTTTCCTTTCATTTTCGTATACTTATCATTTTTTATTATTATTGTTTTTATTATTATTATCATTATCATTGTTATCATTATTATCATTATCTCTATTATTGTTACTATCATTATCATTACTCCTCATTATTGTTATCATTATTATTATCATTATCATCATCATCATTATTTTTATCATTGTCATCATTATCATCAATATTATCATTATTATTTTTTTCAATATAATTTTCAGGTTCATCATCATTATCACTACTTTTTATCATCATTGTTATTATGATCATTTATCATCTAAAACGATTCACACACACACAAACACAGACACACACACACACAAACAAACACACACAGACACAGACACACACACAAACACATACACAGACACACACACACCCAATCAAACACACACCGACAGACACACACAAACACAAACACACACACACACACACACACTCGCACAAACACACACACACAAACAAACACACACAGACACAGACACACAAACACACAAACAAATACACACACACACACACACATACACACACACACACACACATACGGATGCACACACACACACACACAAACACACACAGACACACACACAAACAAACACACACACACACACACAAACAAACATACATACACACACACACACAAACAAACACAGAAACAAACACGCACACACACAAACAAACACACACGACAAACCTACACAGACAAACAGAGATACACACGAACATATCAAACACACACACACAAATTACACACACACACACAAACAAACACACAAACACACACACACGGACAGACAAACAAACGACACACACACTGTTATTTCGTCAATAATACGAAAAT
>NW_027213468.1:45000-47500 GCF_042767895.1 Penaeus vannamei | reverse complement strand
GCACATTTTTTCTTTTTCTTTTTTTACGCTGGCACATTTTTTTTTTTTTTTACGCTGGTACATTTTTTTTTTTTTTTTTTACGCTAGCACATTTTTTTTTTTTTACGCTAGCATATTTTTTTTTTTACGCTGGCACATTTTTTCTTTTTTCTTTTTTTTACGCTGGCACATTTTTTTTTTTTTTTTTTACGCTGGCACATTTTTTTTTTTTACGCCAGCACATTTTTTCTTTTTTTCTTTTTTACGCTGGCACATTTTTTTTTTTTTTTTTACGCTGGCACATTTTTTTTTTTTTTACGCTTAGCATTTTTTTTTTTTTACGCTAGTACATTTTTTTTTTTTTTTTACGCTGGCACATTTTTTTTCTTTTCTTTTTTTTACGCCGGCACATTTTTTTTTTTTTTTTACGCTGGCACATTTTTTCTTTTTTTTTTTTTTTTTTTACGCTGGCACACAACAACGCCACGACCGTCTTCGAAAACGCACCGGTGGGGCTAAAAGTCTTAATTGACGAACGTCTCTCTCTCTTTCTCTCTTCCTCTCTCTCTCTCTCTCTCTCTCTCTCTCTCTCTCTCTCTCTCTCTCTCTGTCAGTCTCTCTCTCTCTCTCTCCTCTCTCTCTCTCTCTCTCTCTCTCTTTCTCTATCTTTTTCCCTTTCTTCTTACTTTCCATTTTCGTTTCTCCTTTCCCATAATATAAGAACATTCCTCCATGAACTAAAACAAACAAACAAACAAATAAAATTAAGGCTAGTATTAACAAAGAAATATCCATATCTATCCCCCAACCCCCCCCTCCTTCCCCATTTTTTACTTCTTCCTCCCCCTCCTCCCCCTCTCTTTATATTTTCTCTCTTCTCCCACCTTCCCCTCCTTTCTCCTTCTCCTCCTCTCTCCTTCCCTCCTTCACCTCCCTCCTTCATCCCTTTTCTCCCCCTCCCCGCTTCTTTATAAACTTGTAAACACGTACACACACACTGATAGATAAGATAAGATAGACAAAGTATCTATTTATTTTGAATCATTGCTCTACTTCTGTTTATATCTGTCTGTCTTATATATCTGTTTATCCATTCTCTTCTCCCTCCATCACATTCTCCCATCCTATCTCCTCTTCTCTTCTCTCTCCTCCTCTCTCCCTTTCCCTTTCTCCCTTCCTATTCCTGCATTCCCTTCTCCTTCTCTTCCTCTCTTCTCTTTCTCTTTTTTCTTCTCTTCTTCCTCTCTCCTTCCCTTCCTCTTCGTGTATCCTTCCTCTTCACTTCTTCTCTCCCCTCCCCTATCCCTCACTCTGATTATCCTCCTTTCTATCCTCTTCTTCTTCTCTCCTCTTGCTTCCCTCTCCTTCCCTACCTTTCCACTCACCTTTACTTTTCCCTCCCTTCCTCCCCTTCTTCTCTCTTCTTCCTCCCCTCTCCTTCTTCTGCCCCTCTTCCTACCCCTTTCTCTTCTATCCCTTCCCTCTCCTCCTTCTTTCTCCTCTCTCCCTCTCCCTCTTCCTATCCCCTTTTCCCTCCCTTCCCCCTCCCTCCCTTCCCTCCCTACCCTCCCCTCCCTCCCTACCCTCCCATCTACTCTCATCTCCCTCCCTCCCCCTCTTTCTCCCCTTTTTCCCTTCCACTCTCCCTATCCCCCTTTCTCTCTCTTCCCTCCCTGGCTTCCCTCCTCCCTTCCTTCTCCCATCTTTCTTCCCTCCCCACTCTTCCTATCCCCATTTCTCTCTTCCTCCCCATCTACTCTCATCTCCTCCCTCCCCTCCTTCTCCCCCTTTTTCCCTTCCACTCTCCCTATCCCCTTTCTCTCTCTTCCTCCCTCCCTCCTCCCTCCCCTCCTCCTCTCCTCCCCCTTTCTTCCTCCCACTCTTCCTATCCCCATTTCTCTCTCTTCCTTCCCTCCCCCCTCCCTCCTTCTCATCTCCCTCCTTCTCCCCCTTTCTTCCCTCCCACTCTCCCTATCCCCATTTCTCTCTCTTCCTCTTCCCTCCTCCTCCCTCCTTTCTCCCCCCTTTCTTCTCTCTTCCTCTTCCTCCCACTCTCCCTATCCCCCTTTCTCTCCCTACCCTCCTCTCCCCTCCCTACCCACCCCATCTACTCTCATCTCCCTCCCTCTCTCCTCTCTCCACCTTCTTCCTCCCACTCTCCCTATCCCCATTTCTCTCTCTTCCTCTTCCCTCCCCTTCTCTCTCTCTTTCTCCCACCTTTCTTCCTTCCCACTCTTCCTATCCCCCTTTCTCTCTCTTCCTCTTCCACTTTCTCCCACCTTTCTTCCCTCCCACTCTTCCTATCCCCCTTTCTCTCTCTTCCTCTTTCCTCCCCTTCTCTCTCTCTTTCTCTCTCTTCCTCTTCCCTCCCCTTCTCTTCCTCTTTCTCCCTGGTAGGTAAAAGAGGCATTTCAAACGCCGTCAACTCATCAACGAGAGAAATAATGACGATGGGAGTTGTAAAATAAGAAAAAAAAAGATAAAAAGTAAAATAAAAAAAGGTAATAACGACTGTGAATAT
>NW_027213468.1:32500-40000 GCF_042767895.1 Penaeus vannamei | reverse complement strand
ATTATCTATGCTGTCATAGGACCAGTATTAATTCTATAGATTATTTAATGTTTTTTTTTCATTTGTTTTATTCTTATACGCTTTAAGTGTTTTGTTTCTGAATCTATATTTTTTTCTATTCTTTTAATGTTTTATTTTTATACACTAAGTGTTTTGTTTCTGAATCTATTTTTTTTCTAATTTTTTAATGTTTTATTTTTATACGCTTTAAGTGTTTTGTTTCTGAATCTATATTTTTTTCTATTTTTTTTAATGTTTTATTTTTATACGCTTAAGTGTTTCGTTTCTGGAAATTAAAGTTGTGATTTTCTTTCTCTTCTGCTTCTTTGTTTACGTATGTATGTCGGTTTTCATTTTTTTTTCTTTTTTTTTGTGGTGGGTTTACGATAAATTTTTACGTTTCCGGTTTTTTAATACTCTTCGTGGGAGGTTTCCACTATGTCTGGGCTCAGATCTCCGTCACAGGCTTCCTGAATTATCCGTTATATATTTCTTCTAATTTCTGTAAGAGGTTTCCAATCCCTGTCGGAGGTTTCCAATCCCTGTCGGAGGTTTCCAATCCCTGTCGGAGGTTTCCAATAGGTTTTTAGGAGGTTTCCGTCACAGGCTTCCTGAATTATCCGCTATATATTTCCTCTATTTCTGTTAGAGGTTTCCAATCCCTGTCTTGGTTTCCAATCCCTGTCGGAGGTTTCCAATCCCTGTCGGAGGTTTCCAATAGGTTTTTAGGAGGTTTCCGTCACAGGCTTCCTGAATTATCCGTTATAGATTTCCTCTATTTTTGTAAGAGGTTTCCAATCCCTGTCTTGGTTTCCAATCCCTGTCGGAGGTTTCCAATCCCTGTCGGAGGTTTCCAATAGGTTTTTAGGAGGTTTCCGTCACAGGCTTCCTGAATTATCCGTTATAGATTTCCTCTATTTTTGTAAGAGGTTTCCAATCCCTGTCGGAGGTTTCCAATCCCTGTCGGAGGTTTCCAATCCCTGTCGGAGGTTTCCAATCCCTGTCGGAGGTTTCCAATCCCTGTCGGAGGTTTCCAATCCCTGTCGGAGGTTTCCAATCCCTGTCGGAGGTTTCCAATCCCTGTCGGAGGTTTCCAATAGGTTTTTAGGAGGTTTCCGTCACAGGCTTCCTGAATTATCCGTTATAGATTTCCTCTATTTTTGTAAGAGGTTTCCAATCCCTGTCGGAGGTTTCCAATCCCTGTCGGAGGTTTCCAATCCCTGTCGGAGGTTTCCAATAGGTTTTTAGGAGGTTTCCGTCACAGGCTTCCTGAATTATCCGTTATAGATTTCCTCTATTTTTGTAAGAGGTTTCCAATCCCTGTCGGAGGTTTCCAATCCCTGTCGGAGGTTTCCAATCCCTGTCGGAGGTTTCCAATCCCTGTCTTGGTTTCCAATCCCTGTCGGAGGTTTCCAATCCCTGTCGGAGGTTTCCAATCCCTGTCTTGGTTTCCAATCCCTGTCGGAGGTTTCCAATCCCTGTCGGAGGTTTCCAATAGGTTTTTAGGAGGTTTCCGTCACAGGCATCCTGAATTATCCGTTATAGATTTCCTCTATTTTTGTAAGAGGTTTCCAATCCCTGTCGGAGGTTTCCAATCCCTGTCGGAGGTTTCCAATCCCTGTCGGAGGTTTCCAATAGGTTTTTAGGAGGTTTCCGTCACAGGCATCCTGAATTATCCGTTATAGATTTCCTCTATTTTTGTAAGAGGTTTCCAATCCCTGTCGGAGGTTTCCAATCCCTGTCGGAGGTTTCCAATCCCTGTCGGAGGTTTCCAATAGGTTTTTAGGAGGTTTCCAAAATTCTCGTCGCAGGTTTCCATTATTTTCCTCGTCAGGTTTTCTAAAAAAAAATTCTCGATGCAGGTTTCCAACAATCAATTTTCAATTTTAATTCAATTTATTTATTTATTTATTTAATTATTTATCTAATTTTAATTCAATTTTAAAATTTAAGGTTCAGTTTTCCAACATTCTCGTCGAAGGTTTCCAACAATTGATTTTCAATTTTGATTTTATTTATTTATTTAATTATTTATTTAATTTTAATTCAATTTTGAAATTTAAGGTTCAGTTTTCCAACATTCTCGTCGAAGGTTTCCAACAATTAATTTCCAATTTCAATTTAATTAATTAATTAATTTATTTAATCATTTATTTAATCTTAATTTAATTTTGAAATTTAAGGTTTTTGGCCTTGAACCCTCGCAGGCTTCTAAAAGGGTTCCAGCATTTTACAACACCCTGTTCAGAGATGAGAACGAGCATATTTCTTCAGCATAGAATGAACAAAACGCCTGAACGAGAGTCTAATTATCAAATTAACTAATTGAGTTATTATATTAATCAAAGGAGGTAGTTAGGGGTGATTTCAGATGTCCCTTGGGCTATTGCTATTGAATACTTATCTCTCTCCCTTTCTATCTTTCTTTCTTTCTCTCTCTCTCTCTCTCTTTCTTTCTTTTCTCTATCTCTCTCTCTTTTCTATATCTCTATCTCTCTCTTTCTCTCTGTCTCTCTTTCTCTCCCTCTCCCTCTTTCTTCATCTCTGTGTCCTTCAAATCTCTCTCTTCCTCCCTCCCTCCCATCTCTCTCTCACCCTCCTCCTTCTCTCTCTCTCTCTCCCTTTTCTCTTCATCTCCACTTCTCTTCTCTCTCTCTCTCTCTCCCTTTCTGTCATCTCTTTCTCCTTTCTCTCTCATCCTTCCCTCTTCCCATCCTCTCTCTCACCCCTCCCCATCCCTCCTTCTCTCTCTCTCCATCTTACTTCATCTCCACTCCTCTCTCTCTCTCTATCTCTCTCCCTTTCCCTGCCTCTCCCTTATTTTTTCTCTCTCTCATCCCTCCCTCCTTCCTTCCATAATCTCTCTCTCACCCCTCCCATCCCTCCTTCTCTCTCTCTCCCTCTTCCTCCACCTCCACCTCCTCTCTCTTACGCCCACTCCCTCCCTCCCCCCCCCCCCCCCCAAAGTGCGGGCGTGGGTGTGTGGTCAACCCACCCATGGAGTTATTTCGCTGGGTATTTCTCTTATTGTTCACATGTTAATTGAGCAAGTTGTTGTGTGTGGGCGCTGGAGGGGACTGCAACGCTTTTTCTTTTTTCTTTTTTTTTCTTTTTCTTTCTTTTCTTTTTTTTTCTCTCTCTCCTACTTTTGACTTTTTTTTTGTTTTTTTTTTTTTCTTTTCTTTTTCTCTCTCTCCTACTTTGACTTTTTCTTTTTCTTTTTCTCCTACTTTTAGCTTTTTTTTCTTTTTTTTTCTCTCTCTCCTACTTTTGACTTTTTTTTTTTCTTTTTTTTTCTCTCCTACTTTTGACTTTTTTTTTTCTTTTTTTTTCTCTCCTACTTTTGACTTTTTTTTTCTTGTTTTTCTCTCCTACTTTTGACTTTTTTTTCTTTTCTTTTCTTTTTTCTTTCCTTTTTACTTTTGACTTTTTTCTTTCTTTCTTTCCTTTTTTCTTTTGACTTTTTTTGTTTGTTTTTCTTTGGTTTTGGATTATCTATATTATTTTACTGGCGAGACAGACCCAAACGCACACACACACACACACACACACACAAGAGAGAGAGAGAGAGAGGGAGAGAGAGAGAGAGAGTGAGAGAGAGAGAGAGAGAGAGAGAGAGACAAATAGATAAATACATAGAGAAATAGATAGATAAATAGATAGATAGAGATATAGATAGATAGATACAGATTAATGAAGATAGATAGATAGTATAGATGGATAGATAGAGAGTAATGAGTGAATAGATGCCAAAAAAAAGAAAGAGAGAGAGAGATAGAGATAGAGATAGAGATAGATAGATATAGATAGATAGATAGATAGATAGAGAGAGAGAGAGAGAGAAAGAAAGAGAGAGAGATAGATAGATAGAGGGAAGAGAGAAAGAGCGCAAGAGAGAGAAAATGAGAGGGGGGAGGGGGAGAGAAGAGGGGGAGGGGGGGGTCAGAAAACATTAATTGTCTCAGTAGAATCATTATGATACTGATGATAATAGTTAATGAAGGTGTTGATACGGCTGGATGCGCGGCTGATGATGATACTAATTTCGAAATAATGATGAAAAGATTGCAGTCGAATCACTTAATGAAGACGAATGAACAAATTCTTAAAAAAAAACAACAAAAAAAACTAAAGAACTAAAAAAATATATACGGTACAGGAAAGTATACTGTGAGTGTGAGTTGTGTAGCATGTTGTGAATAAATATAGTTTTAGGTATTACAGCGTGAGAACGAGTATTGTGTAGTGTACAAGTAGCGGTAATTTAAATTTCAAAAGAAAAAAAAAAAAAGATAAATGGTAGACGTTCAGTGACTAATTATCTTTACGAACCGGAAATAGATATTGAAAAAAAAGAAAGAGAGAGAGAGAGAGAGAGAGAGAGAGAGAGAGAGAGAGAGAGAGAGAGAGAGAGAGAGAGAGAGAGAGAGAGAGAGAGAGAGAGAGAGAGAAACTGAAAATGAACAAAGACATTAGCGTGAGGGAGATGTCGATAAGAGAAGGAAAACAGAAGGAAGAAAGAAAGAAAGAAAAAAAGAGAAAAAACGTAAAAAAATCTTTAACGAACAAAAGACTAAAACACCGTAAAACACACTTTAAGAAAGAAAGAAAGAAAGAAAGAACAAACGTAAACAAACAAAACAAAAAACTAACAAGCCTCAACACACACAGAAACAAAAAAAGAAAAAAAAGAGAGAAAGAAAGAAAGAAAGAGAGAGAAAAAAACGTAAACAAACAAAACCAAAAACCTAACAATCCTCAACACACAAACACAAAAAAACAAAAAAACAAAACGAAAAAAAATCAACAACGAACGCAACGGAGATCCCAAAACCAAAACAAAAGAACAGCAGACGATCGCCATGCGCACGCAGCGAGCGACGCCGTGGAGAACCCCGATACACCAAACCCAAGGCGTTATTAAGACGCAGAAGACAACAACTCGCTCTCTCGTTCTCCTTCCGAGACGGCGAGAGCCTGGTCACTACCGGAAATACGAGAGGGCAGTAGTAACCTTCTTTAATGACTTAATTGTAGCCATTATAACTCGAGTCGTCGAGCGTTGCGCTGCCGCCGTGATGTCCGCTGTAAGAATGTGGCGGAGAGAGACTGAGAGAGGGAGAAAGAAGGAAGGAGAAGGAGGGAAGAAGAAAGGTGGGAGGAAGGGAGGGAGGAAGAAAGAGGAAGGGTAGGAAGGAGGGAAGAAGAAAGAAGGAAGGAGGAGGGAAGAAGAAAGAAGGGAGGAGAAGGAGGGAAGACGAAGAAGGAGTGGCGGAGAGAGACTGAGAGAAGGAGAAAGAAGGGAGGAGAAGGAGGGAAGAAGAAAGGAGGGAGGGAGGGTAGGAAGGAGGGAGTAAGAGGGAGGGAGGAAGAAGAGGAGGAAGGAGGAGTGGGAAGGAGGGAGGAAGAGGGAGGAAGGGTAGTAGGGAAGGAGGAAGAAAGAGAGAGAGGAAGGGTAGGAGGGAGGAGGAAGAAAGAGGGAGGGAGGAAGAAAGAGGGAGGGTAGGGAGGGAGGGAGGAAGAGGGAGGGAGGGTAGGAAGGTGCGAGGAAGAGGGAGGGGAGGGTAGGAAGAAGGGAAGGGTGGGAAGGGAGGGAGGAAGAAAGAGGAAGGGTAGGAAGGGAGGGAGGAAGAGGGAGGGTAGGAGGGAGTAGGAAGGTGGGAGGAAGAGGGAGGGAGGTTAGGAAGAAGGTAGAAAGAGGATGGGAGGGATAATGATGGAGGGAGGAGGGAGGAAGAAAGAGGAAGGGTAGGAGGGAGGGAGGAAGAGGGAGGGAGGGTAGGAGGGAGGGAGGTTAGGAGAAGAAGGTAGAAAGAGGGTGTGGAGGGAGAATGATGGAGGAGGAAGGAAGGAAGAATGATGGAGGGAAGGGTAGGAAAGAGGGAGGAAGAGGGTAGGGAGGGTAGGAGGAAGAGGGAGGGAATTTAGGAGGAAGGTAGAAAGAGGGTGGGAGGGAGAATGATGGAGGGAAGGCAGGAGGTAGAAAGAAAGACGGAATGAGGGTAGGAGAAGGAGTGAGGGTTAGGAGGAAGGAAGAAGGAGTGAGGGAAGGAGGAAGGTAGAAAGAGGGTGGATGAGGAGAATGAAGGAGAGATGGTAGGAGGGAGAAAGAAGGAATGAGGATAGGATAAGAGGTGAGAGAAAGAGGGAGGAAGAGGTGGGTGGGGAGAGAGAAAGAAGGAGGGGGTAGGAGGGAGGGAGGAAGAGGGAGAAATGGATAAAGAAGGAGGGAGGGTAGGAAAAGAGGAGTGAGGGAAGGAGGGAGGAAGAAAGAGGGTGGGTGGAGGGAGAAAGAAGGAGGGACGGTGGAAGAAGGAGCGAGGGAGGGAGAGAGATTGAGAGTAAGGAGAAAGGAATGGGAGGGAGGAAGAAGAAGGGAGAGGATGGGAGGGAGATAAGGAGAAGGAAGGAAGGGAGAGAAGGGAGAGAGAGAAAGAGAGAGAGAGAGAGAGAGAGAGAGAGAGAGAGAGAGAGAGAGAGAGAGAGAGAGAGAGAGAAACAGAGACATAGAGAGATTGAGAGAGAGATAGATAGATCGATAGAAAGATAGAGAGAGAGAGAGAGAGAGAGAGAGAGAGAGAGAGAGAGAGAGAGAGAGAGAGTGAGAGAGAGAGAGAGAAAGGGAGATAGATAGATAGATAGATAGAGAGAAAGGGAGATAGATAGATAGATAGAGAGAGAGAGGGAGAGAGAAATGAACGGGAACCGATCAAGAAAGGGAGAGAGCATCATTGCATCATCATAATCACCATTGATATTGTTATCACCGTTATCATAACTTTTTTGATAGACTATAATACTATAGGCTATGGACTATACCATACTCTACTTTAGACTTTTTTGATGGACTATAATACTATAGACTATAGACTATACTATACTCTACTTTAGACTTTTTTGATAGACTATAATGCTATAGACTATAGACTATACTATACTCTACTTTAGACTTTTTTGATAGACTATAATACTATAGACTATAGACTATACTATACTCTAATTTAGACTTTTTTGATAGACTATAATATAACTTCCCCTATTTTCAGTAGACTATACCACAATAACTGCTATTTTTAGAATGAAATAGTCAGAAAAAAATCGGTAGGCTGTGAAAAAATGAAGGAGAGAGAAGAGTAGGAAAAGAACGGAGGGTGAGGAAGAGAAAGGAAGGAGAGGATGGAAAGAAGAGAAAGGAAGACAAGAGAAACAAAAGGAAGGGGAATAGAAATGAAGAAAGGAAATTAATAGGAGCGGATTAGAAGAAGAGAAAGGAGGAAAGGAAGCGAAGTGAGGAAGGCGAAGGGGGTAAGGAAAGAGAGGAGTAATGGAAATTGAGAAGAGAAGATGAAAGGGAAAGAAGGGGAAGCGAAGGGAGGAAGGAGGGGAAGAGAAGAAATGGTGGAGAACAGAAAGGAAAGGGAATGGAAAAGGAGAAGCGAAAGGAGGGAAAGAGGGAGGAGGAAGGGAAGAGAGTGGGGATGATAAGAGAATGAAGGGAAA
>NW_027213468.1:0-7500 GCF_042767895.1 Penaeus vannamei | reverse complement strand
AAAGACAATTATAAAAAAATCCATAGGTCAAAAAGACAAAAGAATATATCTTATACGATGTATTGTTAAAAAATTTACATAGACACAGGCCTAGCCAAGTCTGTTATGGTCATACATTCCAGTTTTTATTTCTAAATATATATACAAAATCTGTTTTAAAACTGAATCATCTTCAGTCTCATATCACAAAAGCACATAGTTATATATTACTTAATCTTCACTGTACAATAAACAATAATAACAGTCTTTACAGTTTGAATAAATTAATCTAATCAATATCTCTAATTGGACAAATATATACAAACAACGGAGCAGGTTGTGAGAAAATAATTTTATACATATAAATCTTTCATCTGTATATTTTTTTTTCTTGATTTTTTTTTTTCTCTTTAGATTGCACACGAGCTTATGTTGCAAAGATTGGTAATACTGCTTTATATCTTGGAGTCATATCTATAACAATAAGAGCAATCCAAGGCGAGTCGAGCGTGAGTCAACGGTGGGTCGAGGCGCGGGTTAAAACCTCAAGGAAATACACCTACACTATGTTTTTTTTTTTTGTTTTTTTTCATTCTCTCTGCGTGGATATGAATAGCTTTTATAATTTCTTGCTCTGAGTGTATGAATAACTTGTGTGAATTTTTTTTTTTTTTATGTTGATAATTTCAATCGAGAGAAAAATGAGATGAAATGCGATGCGGGATTTTTTTCCTCTCCTTTTTTTTTTCTTATATTCGTCTCTTTTTAGAATTCTGGCGATGGCCTCGCCTTCGAGATGCCGAGCAAAGGGCATCGCCAGCCGCCGTGATCCCTCCGGAGACTCGAGGGGCGCCGGCCTGGGCGCGGGGGCGGCGGCGCCCTCGGGAGGCGAGAGCTCGGCGGCGCCTTTCCCGCGGGGTCGGCCTACCTTTGCGTCATGCGGACGACGTGGCGACCTCGGCGTCCGCCCGCCGGATCAGCTCCGCCAGGGCCGTGATGTACGTCTGCGCCATCTGCAGCGTCTCGAACTTGGACAGCTTCCTGTCGTTGCCGAGGGTGGGCACGACCTCGCGCAGCTTCTCGAAGGCGTCGTTGAGGCCGTTCATGCGGCGGCGCTCGCGCGCGTTGGCCGCCAGCCGCCGCTTGCGCAGGACCTCGTTGCCGACCACCTTGGGCGGCCGCCGGCGGATGCGCAGCGGCTTGTAGTGCGTGACAAGCTGACGGCGGCAAAGTCTCCGGCGGGATGAAGTGCTCCTGGTGGTGGCCGTCGGCCTCGCCCGGGCTGAACTGCGCGGCGCCCCAGCCGGCGGCGGGCGCGGCGCTGGCGGCGGCGCCGTACGAGTAGGCGGGCGTGAGGGCGCTCAGGTCCGTGGTGGCGGGGTAGGCGGCCTGGTAGTACTCCAGGTTCGGATAGGCCTCCGACACCAGGTCCTTGGCGCCGCGCTCGGCCGCCCCGCCCGCCGCGCCCGCCGCCTGCAGCTCCGCGCCCGGAGAGCACTCGGACGCGAGGTCGTCGGGCGTGGAGCTGTGGTAGCCGTCGCTGCCGCCGTCCACGCACGGCGGCAGGAGGTCGCGGGTCGGGTGGGGCGGCACGCCCGCGGGGGGCGCGAGGGCGGGCGGCGCTCCCTCGGGGCCCGGGGACAGCAGCGCCCCGGGATCACTTCCTGGGTTGTAGTTGAAATCTCCGAGACTGAAATACTGGTGCGAGAGGCCGCGGTCGGGCCAGTACTCGCCCGCGTGGACCGACATGCCGGCGGCCGACACTGCGCGCACTCGAGGCACTGGAGTTCACAAGAAACGCACTTGGTCACACACTGGTCGCGGGGCGCACGCACGCAGGAGCTCGCGTCCCCATGCCGTTGCGCCGCGGCACGAGTCCCCGACTGGCGCAGGAGCCGCGGCGGGCGAGCCGAGTCGCGTCTTGTCCCGACGGGCGTCGCGGGCGCGTTATGGGCGCATGGTGCTGAGTCACGGCGGAGGGTCAGTGCTCCCTGCCGGCACGTTGCCAGCGCGACCCGCCAAGGTCAGTGTCAGCCGGGCCGGACGCAAGGTCACTTCCTGGATGTTGCACAAGACGGCGGCCGCGGCGGCGTCACGGCTACACTGGCGCCAGAGCGCTGCGCCTCCAGACTTTCTAGCGGCGCCACTCGCGCTGCTCCTCCCTCCGGTCGCCTCAGAGCCACTCTCCCTTCGCCGACGCGCAGCCGAGTTTCCCCCACAGCTGCCTCCGCGAGAAGCCCTTCTGGGGCGCAGGCTCAGTGTCAAATAACGCACGCAGTCGCTGGACTCCGTGAGTGCTCTACTGTACTACCAGCGACCGCCATCTTCGCGCCGCTGCTCCAAATCCGCCACCGCTTTCCCTCTGGCTTCGCTCGCCGACTTTCCCCTCGAGACCAGACCGCTTCCCTCCTTCCCTTCGCACTTCCCAGACTCCCTTCGCCCAGGACACGCAAAGCCCCTTCCCAAGAGACGCTCAAGAAACCGACAAAGACAACCGACGCCCTTCGCCCGAGAAAGAGCAGGAGAAAACAGCCTGAGCGATCCCGAAGACAGCGGGAAACGGACGATCGCCACTGAAAAATTTCCCAGGACGCGGAAGTCGCGGTCTTCGTTACGGTCACGTGACTCCGCAGCGACCAATCAGAGCCGAGCTGATGGTTACACTGTGTGAAAGAAGACGAAGGATATTTAAATGAATTTGTAAGGATTTCTAGGATTAACGGAATTGCTCAACAATGTCAGGATCCGAAGAGGCGAACGAGACGCTACTGGATATAAAAAAAAAAAAAATCCTTCGAAGAAAGAAGGAAAGAGAAGGAATAGGAGGAAAAAAAAAAGAAGAAAGGAGAGAGAGAGAGGGAGAGAGAGACGGAAGACACATGATGAAAGCAGACAAGAACATTTATGCTCCCTTCTTTTACCTAATTAAGGGGGAAACTCCGACCTATGTAAAACACTCCATTACCTACTCCATCGCACATAATTTCATCACAATAAGAAGGAAAATCTTTATCATAACAATAAAAAAGAAAAAAAAAGGGGGGGGGGTAGGGAGTGAATGAGGACGGAGAGATGGAATAGGGTTAATAGGGGAGGAGGAGGGAGGAGGAGAAGAAGCAGGAGGAGGAGAGAGGAAGAAGATGAGATGATGAGGAGGAGGAGGGGGAGAGGAGGAAGAGGAGGAGGGGGGAGAGGGAGAGGAGGTGGAAGAGGAGGAAGGAAGATTATGATGAGGAGGAGGAAGAAAGAAGAGGAGGAGGAGGAAGGAAAAAGAGGAGGAGGAAGAAGAAGAGAAGGAGGAGGAGGAAGAGAGAGGAGGAGGAGTTGAAGAAGGAAGAGGATAGAAGCAGATGGAGGAAAAAGAGAAAGAGGAGGAGAAAGAAAAGAAAGAAGAGAAAGAACAGAAAGAAGAGAAACAGGAAAATGAAGAGAGAGAAGAAGAAGATGAGACGAGGACGAGATTAGAAAGAAGAAGAAGCGGAAGAAATAGGACAAAGGGAGAAGAGGAGGGAGGGAGGGGTAGGGGAGGTGGGGGTGGATAAGTGACGGAACGCGCGATGACAAGCAAATCGCCACTATGATGAATATGCAAAAAGTCCAAATCACGAAATGCCCTGGGCAGGATATCTCAACTGCCTCTATGGTGGGGATGGATTCTGTGTTTCATTGTAGTGAAGGTGGTGAATAGGGAGTAGCATAGGGGGTGGGGCATGTGTGTGGGAGAGTGTGGTGTGGTGAGTGTGGTGAATGTTGTGAATGTGGTGGGTGGGTGAGGTGGTGGAGAGTGTGGTGTGGTGAGTGTGGTGAATGTTGTGAATGTGGTGTAGGGGGTGAGTGTCGGATTGTGTGTGAGGGAAAGAATGTGGGGGAGGGTGGTGGGTGGGGTGAATGTGGTGAGTGTGGTGAATGTGGAGAGTAAAAGGAAGAGATGTATGAATGGTGGTGAGGTGAGTGGGGAAGAGTGGTAGTTTGTTATGAATGTGGTGAGTGTGGTGGGTGGGTGAATGTAGGTGTGGTGAATGTGAGAATGGTGGGTGGGTGAGTGTGGTGGGTGGTGGGTGGGGTGGGTGAGTGTAGGTGAATGTGGAGGGTGAGTGTGGTGACGCAGGTGGGTGGGCAGGCAGTGAGTAGGGAGAAATGGTGGGGGGAGAGGCAGGAGGCAGAGAGATGGGGTAAGGCAGTGAGTGTGGAGAATATGGGAGTAGTGGAGGTGAAATGTATAGAGTGGATAATGGGGGTGAGTGTGGTAGGGTGAATGTTGTGAATGTATGAGGAAGAGTGGTAGGTGTGGTAGCGGGGTGAATGGGAGGGTGGGAGGCAGGAGTGTGGGAGGGTGGTGGGTGGGGTGAGTGTGTGGTGAATGGGGAGAGGGACAGGTGGTGAATGTGGTGAGTGTAGGGGGAATGGTGAGTGGAAGGGGTGTGAGTGGTAGAGAATGGGGAGGGTGGTGGTAGCACAGATGGGGAATGTGGTGAGTGGATGGTGGGTGAGTGGGTGACGTGGGGAGAGTGGGGGTGAATGGTATGTGAATGTGGTGAGGCAGGTGGTGAGTGTGTAGAAATGGGGGAGGGTATGGGGGTGAATGCGGGTGAGGCAGCAGGAATGTGGGGAGGTGGGTGGGGTGAGTGTGGAGACATGTAGAAGGAGAGTGCAGGAATGCAGAGGTGCAGAATGTGTTAGTAGTGGGTAGTGTGAATGTGGTGAGGAATAGGTTTGTATGAGTGCAGACAATGGTGGTGTGTAGAATGTGGTGGTGTAGAATGTGGTGAGTGTGGTATAAGGTAGAGGTGAGTGTGGTATGGTGTAGAGGCAGAATGTGGTGGGCAGTGGAGGGTGAAGAGTGCAGGTAAGAACAAGAATGTATAGTGGTGAGTGAGGTGAGTGTGGTGGGTGGTGGAGGTGGAATGCTGCAATGCTGGGAGAATGTGGGGCAGAGGTGAAGAAAGGGAATGTATAGAATGCACACAGAGTGTGGTGGAATGAAGTGAGTGTAAGATGGGGTGAGCAAGAATGGTGAGTGTTGTGTGCAGAATGTTGTGGAGTGTGGTGAATGTGCTGTGTGGTGAGTGTGGTGAATGTGTGATGAGGTTGTGAATATTGGATGAGTGTGGGAGAGGTGATGAATTATGAATGGCGTAAGCATGATGAGTATGATGAGTGCGGTGATTATGGTGTGTATTGAATGTAGTGAGTGTGATGAATGTGGTGAATTTGGAAAGTGTGATGAATATGGTGAGTGTGGTGAATGTGGTGAGTCTCTTATTGTGAATTTATAGTGACTGACAATCAAACCATCATCAAAACCATCAAAGAATTAAGACTGTGATGACCACTCAACCGAAAGTGATGATTTGTGATGAATATCGACAACCAAACCAGAATTAACAGACAAGATAGAATTATCATCATGAGCTCCAGATGATATGATAATATGATGATGATATGATGATTAAAGCTACGTGATGTCTGGCGAAGAAAGAGAAAAATAAAAAGAAGAAAGAATTGAATTGAAGAATAAGAGACAAAGTGAATTAATGCATCGTTATAAGAGGAGGCAAGACTGGGGAAGAGAGAGAGAGAGAGAGAGAGAGAGGAAGGGAGAGAGAGAGAGGGAGGGAGGAAGGAGGGAGAGAGAGAGGAAGGAGGGAGAGAGAGAGAGAGGGAGGGAGGGAGGGAGGGAGAGAGAGAGAGGGAGTGGGAGGGAGAGGGAGGGAGGAGGGAGAGAGAGAGAGGAGGGAGGGAGGAGAGGGAAGGAAGGAAGGAGGGAGGAGGGAGGAGAGGGAGGGAGGGAGAGAGAGAGAGGGAGAGAGGGAGGGAGGGAGGGAAGAAGGAAGGAGGAGGGAGGGAGGGAGGGAGGAGGACAGACAGACAGACAGACAGACAGACAGACAGAGAGAGAGAGAAAGAACGACAAAGAGAGAGAGAGAGAGAGAGAGAGAGAGAGAGGAAGAGAGAGAGAGAGAAAGAGAGAGAAAGAACGACAAAGAGAAACAGAGAGAGAGAGAGAGAGAGAGAAAGAGCAGAGGTTTAGCTGGGAAAGAAGAGAGAGAGAGAGAGACATATATATATATATATATATATATATATATATATATATATATATATATATATATACATCCTTCCACCAGGCCACAGAGTCAAGAAAGGGTGACGCTGTATGACTTCCCAAGAGATATTCCAAGATATCAGAAAAGGTGTGCAGGGGTGGTGTCATACTTATTTTCCTTCATTCTTTTTCACTCTCCTTTCTCTCTGTCTGTCTTATTTTATCTTTGTGTTTGTCTCTTCTTTTCTTTCTTTCTCTCCCTGTCTGTCTGTGTCTCCCTCTCTCTCTCTCTCTTTTTCTCTGTCTGTCTGTCTGTCTCTCTTTCTTTCTTTCTTCTTCATTCATCTGTCATTCATCTGTCTGTCTAAATCTCTTCTCTCTTCTCTCTTCTCTCTTTCTTTCCTTCTTTCTTTTTTCTTCTTCTTCTTTCTTCCCCCTCTTTCTTCTTTTCTTCTTTCTTCTCTTCCCCTCTCCTCTCTTTCTTCTTCTTCTTCTTCTTCTTCTTCTCTCTTCTTCTTCTTCTCTTCTTCTTCTCTCTCTCTCTCTCTCTCTCTCTCTCTCTCTCTCTCTCTCTCTCTCTCATAATGATGATAATAATGATATAATAGTAATAACAATAATTATTAATGATGATAATAATGATAATGATAATAATACAGTAATAATGATGATGATGATGATAATAATAATAATATAGTAATAATAATGACAATAATGATAATAATAATAATAGTGACATTTACTAATGATAATAATGATGATATGACAATGTGATTATTTACATATTGATATGATGAAGTGATAATTAACAGTAAGTGATAGCAATAGCACTATTAATGTAATATAACAAATTAGAATACTAATAGCAACATTTATTGATTTATAAATATATAGAGGATAAAATGATGTGACAAGTTGTATGATAAATATATAGATAGATAAAGTAGATAGAGAGAAAGAGGAGTTGAGTGGAGATAAAGAGAGAGAGAGAATGAGAGAGAATGAGAAAGAGAGAGATATATATATATATATATATATATATATATATATATATATATATATATATATATATATATGTATATATATATATATATATATATATATATATATATATGAGAAAAATATTAAGTCCGATAAAGAGGTAGATACATTAATTAACATAAGTAATTAAGATATGAATGGATAGATAAACACATCATTAGGAAAAATCTATCATACAGGTAGATAGACTGAGTGATAGACAGACAGAAGGGTAGACAGATAGATATATAGACAGCCAGGCAGAAATACAGGACAGACAGACAGACAGGCAGATAGACGGAAGGAGAGCGGATCAATAGATAAAGAGATAGATAGACAGGTAAATATGCATTCATATATATATATATATATATATATATATATATATATATATATATATATATATATATATATATATTTATATATATATATAGATAGATAGATAGATAGATAGA
>NW_027213466.1:67500-70402 GCF_042767895.1 Penaeus vannamei | reverse complement strand
CCCCTCCAATCCTCCCTTTCCCTCCCCACCCTCCTTCCAATCCTCCCTCCTCCCTTTCCCCCCTCCAACCCTCCCTCCCTCCCTTCCCCCCTCCAACCCTCCCTCCCTCCCTTCCCCCTCCAATCCTCTCTCCCCCCCAACCACATCCTCTTCCCCTCAACTCCCTCTCCCTCTCCCTCTTCCTAAACTCCCTCTCCTCTCCCTCTCCCTCTCCCTCTCCTCTCCTCTCCCTCTCCCACCCTCCCTCTCTCTCTCCCTCTCCCTCTCCTCTCCCTCTCCCTCTCCCTCTCCTCTCCCTCTCCCTCCTCCTCTCCCTCTCCCTCTCCCTCTCCCTCTCCCTCTCCCTCTCCCTCTCCCTCTCCCTCTCCCTCTCCGCCGCCGCCGCCGTTCGGTTCACATAACGGTTAATTCACTCAACCAATTTCCTTCTCGCGGGTTCGTTCTTCTCTCGGACACTCCTGAGGAACGGGATCTCTCTCGCTCTCTCTCTCTCTCTTTCTCTCTTTGTCTGTCAGTTTTCTCCCCCCCCCCCCTCCATCTTTCCTCCTTCCCAAATCTCTCTCTCTCTCTGTCTTTCCCAGTTTCATTCTCTCTCTCTCTCTCTCTCTCTCTCTCTCTCTCTCTCTCTCTCTCTCTCTCTCTGTCCATACCTTTCATCCCTTCTTCACGCGCGCGCGCACAGACAGATATGCATACACACACACAGGCACACAGATAAACAGAAAAATACAAACAAAAAAACACACATTCACATACACAAAGAATCACGCCCATTCACAGACAAAAGACTCCGACAGACGGACAAAAGCCCCACAAATCGAGCCAACTAGACACGGACACGCACGCCCACCGCAGAGAGACACACGCAGACACGCACCCCCCAAGCCCCGCCCGCCGCCCATCCAGCCCACACCCACGGGCGGAAATTTCCCCCCTCCAACCCCATGAATATTCCACCCGATTCCACAACGCCGACGACGTCAATTAACACGCCGAATGGACACGCAGACGACAAACAAACCGACACGCGGATAATCCCTTTATAATTAAGTCGCCGATCCGAAAATGCCGCTGAAATCCTATCTCCGCCCACCGCCACCCCCCTGCCACCCCCCCCAAAAAAAACGTATACCTAGTAAAAAAAAAAAAAAAAAAAAAGTTAATATCATGAAAAACAAAAAACAAAAATCAACAACAAACGAGAAATCTATAATCCCGTATAATTACACACACACATACACACACACACACACACACACACACACACACATATATATATATATATATATATATATATATATAATTTTTTTTTCTTCCTTTCTCAGTGTTACCCTATTTGCGGTAATCTTAGGGAAGGGAGGACGTAGAGGGAGGGGGTAGGGGAGGGGAGGGCGGAAAGGGAAGATGGAAGGAGATGAGGAGAAAGGGGCCATGGGGAGAGGGAAGGTAAGGAGGGGAGGCCCATGAGGAGGGGGAAGGCAAGGAGGGGAGGGCCATGGGGAGAGGGGGAAGGTAAGGAGGGGAGGCCCATGGGGAGGGGGAAGGAGATGAGGAGACAGGGCCATGGGGAGAGGGGGAAGGTAAGGAGGGAAGCGGGAGGGAGAAATGGAAGTCCCCAGAGACAGTTCATCATTTCCCCTCTGCGCCTTGCTGTGCCGAACCAGCCGTCAATCTTATTCGTATGGCCGTCTGGCTCTAAATTCCTGCCCAACCCACTTAGAGAGGTCTCCCAATTCCCTATTTCCCTATTCCTTCCTTCTCTTCCTTTCCTTTCTTTTCCTTTCCTTTCCTTTCCTTTCCTTTCCTTCCTTGCCTTTCCTTCCTCTTCCCCTCCTTTCCTTTCCTTTCCTTTCCTTTCCTTTCCTTTCCTTTCCTTCCTTTCCTTTCCTTTCCTTCCTCCTCCCTTCCCTTCATTTCCGTTCCTTTCCCTTCCTCTTCCATTCCCTGCCCTTCCCGTTCACTTCCCTGCCTTTCCTCCCCTCCTTTCCTCTCCCTTCTCCATTCCCTTTCATTTCACACTCCTTCCCTTCCCCCCTTCAGTTTTAACCTCCCCTCCCCTCTTCCCCCCTTTTCCCTTCCCTTCCCTTTTATTTCCCCATTTACTTTCCTTCTTATTTCCCTTCCTTTCACTCTCCCCTTTTCCTCCCCTCCCTAAACCGCCCACTAATTGGGCGCTCCCCAACCTCGCTCTAATGGAAACCAGCTCTACACCCCCCCACCCCCGCCCCTACACACACCCCTCCCCCTCCCCCCAAAAAAAAATCCCCAAAACCCCCATAGGCCTACCAACCCTCCCACGCCTCCCCTCATACCCCCCCCCCCACCCCCGGCCTCGCACCTGCACCCAATTACGGCCGCCCGCGCAGGTGAGGGTGGGGTGGGGGGGGGAGACTTCCGGGGGGGCAGGTCGCGGAGATTCCCGGATGGCGAGAGGTTCCCGTCAGCCGGAGGAGGGGGACTACCCAGGGGGGAGGGAGGGGAGGGAAGGAGAGGTAGGGAAGGAGAGGAGAGGAGGAGAGAGAGGGGGACGAAGAGGGAGGAGGGAGGAAGAGAGAAAAGGGAGAGAGAGAGAGAGAGAGAGAGAGGGGGAGAGAGAGGGAGGAGGGAGGGGGAGAGAGTGGGAGGGAGAGAGGGAGAGAGAGAGGGAGAGAGGGAGGGGGGGAGAGAGGGAGAGGGGGAGAGAGAGAGAGAGAGAGAGAGAGAGAGAGAGAGAGAGGAGAGAGAGAGAGAGAGAGAGAGAGAGAGAGAGAGAGGGAGAGGGGGAGAGGGAGAGAGGAGAGAGCGCATGGGACTTCTCTCCCCCCCTCTCTCACTCTCTCACTCTCTCCACTTCTTTCATCCACCCTCTCCTCTTCCTCCGCTCATCCTCTCCTTTCTTCTTTTCTCATGACCCCCCCCATCT
>NW_027213466.1:45000-62500 GCF_042767895.1 Penaeus vannamei | reverse complement strand
CAGAAGGGGAAGGAGGAGGGAGGAGGAGGATTAAGGGAAGGAGGAGGAGGAAGGAAAGAGGGAGAGAGGGAGGGAGGAGGAGAAGAGGATGATGATGATTAAGGGAAGGAGGGGGAGGAGGAGGAGGATTGAGGGAAGGAAGAGGAAGTAGTAAAGGAGGATGATGATGATGATTAAGGGAAGGAGGAGGATTAAGGGAGAGGAGGAGGATTAGTAGTAAGAGGAGGAGGAGAGGAGGAAGAGAGGGAGGGAGGGAGGAAGAGGAGGATTAAGGGAAGGAGGAGGAGGTAGTAAAGGAGGAGGTGGAGGGAGGGAGGATGGAGACAGATGGAGGAGGATTAAGGGAAGGAAGAGGAGGAAGTAGTAAAGGAGGGAGGAAGGAGAAGAGGAGGAGGAAGGAAGGAAGAAGGATGGAGCAAGAGATGGAGTGAGTTGTGAGAAGGGAGGAGAGGTGGGGAGAGGAAGGGAGGAGGGAGTGGAAGGAAGGAGGAGGAGGTAGCGGAGGAAGGGAATAAGAAAAGGGAGGAGGAGGAGGGGGGTAATAAGAGAAGAGTGGAAGTGGAGGAATAAGAGAAGGGAGGTGGGGATAAAAGAAAGGGATTAAGAGATGGAAAGGAGGGAGGGGAGGGGAGGAATAGCGAAGGCAGGTAGGAGAAAGGGGAGGTAAAAAAAGTGAGTGAGCATTGGAGGATGGAAAGGAGAGAGGAAAGCGGAGGAGGAGAGGAGAGGGATGGAAGGAGAGAAGATAGGTGAATACGGGAGATGGAGAGGGACGTAAAGGAAAAATGGTGATGGGAATGGATTTATATTGAAAAGGAGGTAGAGAGGGAAAGTGAGGGAGGAAGAGGAAGAGAGAACGAGAGAGAGAGAACGAGAGAGAGAACGAGGAAGAGAACGAGAAAGAGAACGAGAAAGAGAACGAGAAAGAGAACGAGAAAGAGAACGACAAAGAGAACGACAAAGAGAACGAGAAAGAGACAGAAATGAGAAACAAGAGACAAGAGACAAGACAGACACGGGAGGGGGGAGGGGTCAATAAAAGCGAGCCAGGGAATCGTATAGAGACGGGGGCGGGGAGGGGGGGAGGGGGGGGGCTGAGATTCAAAAGCACTACATACATAAAAGACAACTGGCGTGACAAAGGGCAAGGGAGAGGAGGAGAGGAGGAAGGGAGGTAGGGGAGGTAGGGAGGTAGGGGGAGAGGAGGAAGGGGAGGTAGGGGGAGGTAGGGGGAGAGGAGGAAGGGGAGGTAGGGGAGATAGGGGGAGAGGAGGAAGGGGAGGTAGGGGAGGTAGGGGGAGGTAGGGGGAGAGGAGGAAGGGGGAGGTTGGAGGAAGGGGGAGAGGAGGAAGGGGAGGAAGGGGAGGTAGGGAGGAAGGGAGGAAGGGGAGGATAGGGAGAGAGGAGGAAGGGGAGGTAGGGGAGATAGGGAGAGAGGAGGAAGGGGAGGTGGGTAGGTGAGGTAGGGGGAGAGGAAGAAGGGGAGGTAGGGGAGAGGAGGAAGGGGAGGTAGGGGAGGTAGGTGGGAGTGAGATGAGAGGGGGAGGGGCGTCAGAGGGAGGAATGTGAGAGTATGAGAGGGGGAATGAGAATGACGGAAAGGGTGAGAGCAGAGGGGAGAGGGAGAGGGTGGAGAGCAGAGGGGAGAGGAGAGGTGAGAGAGGGAGAGGGAGAGGTGAGAGCAGAGGGGAGAGGGAGAGAGTGGGGAGGGAGCAGAGGGGAGAGGGAGAGAGTGAGACGGAGAGGGGGGAGGGGGGGAGGGGAAGTCAATAAAAGGGAGCCAGGGAGAGTCGTGAGAGCAGACGGGGGGCGGGGAGAGTGTGAGAGCAGAGGGGAGAGGGAGAGAGTGAGAGCAGAGGGAGAGAGGGAGAGTGTGAGAGCAGAGGGGAGAGGGAGAGAGTGAGAGCAGAGGGGAGAGGGAGAGAGTGAGAGCAGAGGGGAGAGGGAGAGAGTGAGAGCAGAGGGGAGAGGGAGAGTGTGAGAGCAGAGGGGAGAGGGAGAGAGTGAGAGCAGAGGGGAGAGGGAGAGAGTGAGAGCAGAGGGGAGAGGGAGACAGTGAGAGCAGTGGGGAGAGGGAGAGAGCTTAGATTCAGAGGGCACTAGGGATACAGTGAAAGCAGAGGGGGAGAGGGAGAGAGTGAGAGCAAAGGGGAGAGGGAGAGAGGAGAGCAGAGGGGAGGAAGGAGAGTGTGAGAGCAGGAGGAGGAGGAAGGGAGAGTGTGAGAGCAGAGGAGGAGAGGAGGTACAGGGAGAGTAGAGGGGAGAGGGAGTGTGAGAGCAGAGGGAGGTAGAGGGAGGAACAGGAGAGTAGAGGGGAGAGGGAGGGAAGGGGAGAGCATAGGGGAGAGGTGGAGGGTGAGATGAGAGGGGAGAGGGCGTCAGAGAGAGGAATGTGAGAGTATGAGTGAGACAGGGAGATGAGAGGGGATGACGGAAAGGGTGAGAGCAGAGGGGAGAGGGAGAGTGTGAGAGCAGAGGGGAGAGGGAGTGTGAGAGCAGAGGGGAGAGGGAGAGTGTGAGAGCAGAGGGGGCAGAGGGAGAGAGTGAGAGCAGAGGGGCAGAGGGAGAGAGTGAGAGCAGAGGGGAGAGGGAGAGTGTGAGAGCAGAGGGAGAGGGAGAGTGTGAGAGCAGAGGGGAGAGGGAGAGGGTGTGGAGAAAGCAGAGGGGAGAGGAGACAGTGAGAGGGTGAGAGGAGAGGGAGAGTGTGGAGAGCAGAGGGGAGAGGGAGAGTGTGGGAGAGCAGAGGGGAGAGGGAGAGTGTGAGAGCAGAGGGGAGAGGGAGAGTGTGAGAGCAGAGGGGAGAGGGGAGAGTGTGAGAGCAGAAGGGATAGAGGGAGAGTGTGAGAGCAGAGGGGGAGAGGGAGAGAGTGAGAGCAGAGGGGAGAGGGAGAGAGGAGAGCAGAAGCGAAAGCGGAGGGAGCATAGGGGAGAGGGAGAGGGTGAGAGCAGAGGGGGCAGAGGGAGAGAGCGAAAGCGGAGGGCAGAGGGAGAGAGTGAGAGCGGAGGGCAGAGGGAGAGAGGAGAGCAGAGGGGAAAGCGGAGAGTGTGAGAGCAGCGGGGAGAGAGGAGAAAGCAGAGGAGCAGGGTGAGAGGGAGAGGGAGAGAGCGGAGACGGGTGAGAACAGTAGGGGAGAGGGAGAGGGTGAGAACAGAGGGGAGAGGGAGAGGGTGAGAACAGAGGGGAGAGGGAGAGTGTGAGAGCAGAGGGGAGAGGGAGAGTGTGAGAGCAGAGGATAGAGGGAGAGGTTATGAGCAGAGGGGAGAGGGAGAGTGTGGAGGGAAGGGAGGGAGAAAGCGAAAGCGGAGGGAGGGAGAGGGAGAGGGTGGAGCGTAGAGGGAGAGGGAGAGAGCGAAAGCGATGGGGGAGAGAGAGAGCGAAAGGAGGGCAGGGAGAGGGAGAGGGAGAGGGAGAGAGCGGACGGGTAAGAGTAGGGAGGGGGGGAGATCAGGGGAGGAGAGGGAGGGGGGGGGATCAGGGGACGAGGGGGGGGGGGAGAAGAGTTATTGCCAGAAGCAAAGCTTTTAAACTTTTCATATTCCCTTTATAGATGGGCCCGTTTGATCCAAATTGCTTTTTTTTTTATAAATATATAAGCGTTATATCACATAAACATGTAGATTTCCCCGCCAATTGTGATAGATTTTCGCCTAATAAAACAAGAATAAAACGACACGAAGACAAAACACTCAAAAATTTATTTGATTTTAACTCTTCCTTTTAAGTCTTACTTCTATTCCATCTATGTTGCTCCTATTTATTCTTTCTCGGTATATTTAGCATTCTCAGTGTCAATAATTATGTTATTTTACAGTAAACAGGAGTAGACGAAGAATAAAAAAAGGAATGGAGAGAGAGGGAGAGGGGGAGAGGCATAAAAGAGGGAGAGGAGGAAAAGAGTAAAAAAGAAAGGAGGGGAATAGAGGGAGAAAGAAAAAATATAAAAAGGTAATACAAAAGAAAGAAAAGAAAAAGAGACAAAGGAAGGGGGGATAAAGAGGGAGAAAAGAAAACGAAAAGGAATACAAAAGACAAAATATACAATAAAACAGAAAAAAAACAAAAATCCCAAATTGTGCAAAAATATCAAACTGGGATCCAATACTAAATATTTTCGTTTCTTTCCCTAATTTGCAGAAGACGAAGAGGGTGTAGTGGAGAGGGAGAGGGGGAGGGGGAGAGGTGGGAGAGGGCGTAGTGGGGAGGGGGAGGGTGTGGTGTGAGAGGAGGAGGGAGAGGGTGTGGTGGAGAGAGAGGGAGGAGAGGGGAGGGGAGGGTGTAGTGGAGAGGGGGAGAGGGGGAGGGGAGAGGGGAGAGGGAGGAGAGGGAGAAGGAGAGGGTGTTGTGGAGAGAGGAGTGGAGCGGAGGGAGGGGGAGGGGGGAGAGGGTGAGGGTGTAGTGGAGAAGGAGAGGGGGAGGGAGAGGGGAGAGTGGAAAGGGAGAGAGAAAGGGAGAGGGTGAGGGGAGGAGGGGAGAGTGGGGGGAGAAAGGGACAGAGGAGAGAGAGAGAGGGGAGGAGGGAGAGGGGGAGGGGGAGGGGGAGGGTAGTGGAGAGGGGAGGGTTTAGTGGTGGAGAGAGAGAGGGGAGGGAGGGGAGGAGAGGAGAGGGCTTTAGGGAGGGGAGGGAGAGGAGAGAGGGGAAAGAGGGGGAGAGAGAGAGAGAGGGGAGGGGAGAGAGAGAGAGAGGGGGAGGGGAGGGGGAGGAGAGAGGGGGAGGGAGGGGTAGTGGAGAGAGAAGAGGGAGAGGGGGAGGAGAGGGAGAGGAGCAGATGGGGGAGGGGAGGGAGAGGGAGAGGGAGAGTGGGGATGGGGAGGGAGGGAGTGGAGCGGGTGGAGTGGAGAGAGAAAGGGAGGAGGGTGACAGGGAGTGGGGAGAGGGAGAGGGAGAGGGCAGAGGGAGGGAGAGGGAGAGTGGAGGGGAGGGAGTGGAGAGAGTGGAAGGGGGAGGGAGGGAGGAGGGGAAGAGAGTCGAGAGGGAGAGGGTGTAGTGGAGAGGGGGAGTGGAGGGGGGGAGGGACAGGGTGTGGAGAGAGAGGAGGGTGTAGAGAGGGAGAGGGTGTAGTGGAGAGGAGAGAGGGAGGGTGTAGGGAGAGGGGAAGGGTGTAGTGGAGAGGGGAAGGGGGTGTAGTGGAGGGGGGAGGGGGGAGGGACAGGGAGAGAGAAAGAGGGAGAGAGAGGAGAGAGGGAGAGGGGCGTAGATGGAGAGGGGAGAGGGAGAGAGAGAGGGTGTAGAGAGAGGGAGATGGTGAGGGAGAGTGGGAGAGTGGGTTGGGAGAGGGAGTGGAGAGGGGAGAGGGGTGTAGTGGAGAGGGGAGAGGGAGAGTGGAGCGGAGGAGGGGGATGGAGAGGGGGATGGAGATGGGGGTAGAGAGGGGGGGGGATGGGGGGGATATCCTCACATCCCTGGAACTCCTCGAAGAAGAGAGATCCTAATGAGGCTCGGAATTTCAATCGACCCAAGCAAGCAATTCGACCCGATTTCAAGAGGCGAGCCTGATCACCCGCATCCTCCGTAGGCCTACATTAACCGGCCATTTTGTTTTATTTCGGATTTTTTTTTTTTTTTGGACTTTTCCAATTCTCGTCGTTTTTGTTTTGTTTTTCCTTTTATTTCTTAATTCGTTTTTTTTTTCCTTTTTCTTTAATTCGTTGCTATCTTTATCTATCTATTTTTTTTGTCAGGAAAGCTAATTAATTGTGGCACTAATTAGGACGGTGATTATGATGATGATGGATATGGCAATAATGGGGAACATGTCGATGAATGTGATGGCGAACATGGACGTGATGACGAATATAATGAATGTGATGATGAATATGATAATGATAATGTAACGCCTCCCCTCCCCCCCACGAAGGCCGAGAGGCGGGGTGCCACCAGGCTGCAGACCCCTTCCTTCTCCCTCCTCCTCCTCCTTCCTTCTCCTCTTCCTTCCTTCTCCTCTTCCTTCTTTCTCCTCTTCCTTCTTTCTCCTCTTCCCTCCTCCTTCCTTCCTTCTGCCTCCTCCTCCTCTTCCTTCCTTCTCCCTCTTCCTCCTCCCTCCTCGTCCTTCCTTCTCCCTTCTCCCTCCTTCCTCCTCCTCCTTCCTTCTCCTTCTCCACTCCTTCCTCCTTCCTTCCTTCTCCTTCCTCCCTCCTTTCCTCCTCTTCCTTCCTTCTCCTTCTCCCTCCTTCCTTTTCTCCCTTTTCCATTCTCTCCTCCTTCCTTCCTTCTTCCCTCCTTCCTCCTCCTTCCTTCCCTTCTCCCTCCTTCCTCCTCCTCCACCACCTTCCTACTTCCTTTCCCCCCTCTTCCTCCTCCTCCCTCCTCTTTCTTCCTCCCTTCCTCCCTTCCTCCCTTCCTCCCTCCCTCCTTCCTCCTTCCTCCTCCTCCTCCTCGCCGGCGCCACCCGTCCGCCCGCTGACCGTCGAGCCGCCTGTTCGCCGACCTTGGCTCATTTCCGCGCCTCCTTCGCTCGCCCGTTCAGCGAGAACAACAAGAACAAGGACCCAGATAACACAATGAAAGAACAATGAGAAGACAATGAAGAAACCGAGAACAAACAGCCGAAAGAATAATAAAAAAAACATTTAAAGAGCGTGACAGACAGCCAGACAGAAAGACAGTGGCGCGGCGAAAGTGACAGGCAGACAGAAAGAAAGACAGGCAGACAGAAAGAAAGACAGGCAGACAGACAGGCAGACAGACAGACAGACAGACACAGGCAGACAGACACAGGCAGACAGACACAGGCAGACAGACACAGGCAGACAAACAGGCAGACAGACAGACAGGCAGACAGACAGACAGAGACAAACAGACAGACAGACAGAGATAGACAATGACAAACAGAACGAGATGGACAGCAACGCAGCGAAAGACGAGACTCACCGAGAAACAGGCAGACAAACAGGCAGACAGACAGGCAGAGACACAGGCAGACAGACAGACAGACAGACAGGCAGACAGACAGACACAGGCAGACAGACAGACAGACAAACAGGCAGACAAACAGACAGACAAACAGGCAGACAAACAGACAGACAAACAGGCAGACAAACAGGCAGACAGACAGGCAGACAAACAGGCAGACAAACAGGCAGACAAACAGGCAGACAAACAGACAGACAAACAGGCAGACAAACAGACAGACAAACAGGCAGACAGACAGACAGACAGAGACAGGCAGTGACAAACAGAACGAGATGGACAGCAACGCAGCGAAAGACGAGACTAACCGAGAAAAGGGAGAGAAACGAAGACCGAAAAAGAAATACAGGGAAAAGGAGAAGACCGAAAAAGAAAGACAGGGAAAAGGAGAAGAACGAAAAAGAAATAAAGGGAGAGAAACGAAGACCGAAAAAGAAATAAAGGGAGAGAAACGAAGAACGAAAAAGAAATACAGTGAACGGAGAAGAAAAAGAAATACAGTGAAAGGAGAAGAATAAGAATTACAGGGAAAAGGAGAACGGAGAGAAAAGAAGACCGAAAAAGAATTACAGGGAAAGGAGAAGAACGAAAAAGAAATACAGGGAGAGAAACGAAGAACGAAAAAGAAATACAGGGAGAGAAAAGAAGACCGAAAAAGAATTACAGGGAAAAAGAAAGAAAGAGACAGCGACAGAGAAGAAATATTCCCCCCCCCCCCAGCACGCCCCTCCCCGTGAGCTGAGAAGTGCATGACACGGGCGGGCTTGTCCAGGGCGCGTGCCAGGGAGGGAAAGGCGGAATTCGAGAGAGTGGGCGTGATAAATACATCAGTAGCAATTGCAATGATACTCGACAAGAGGAGGATGGTTAAAAAAATAAATAATAAACAAGAGATTGTAAGTAATAAAGAAAAAAAAATAATAGCAATAACGATAAAAACAACAACAATGATAATGATGACAATAATAAGAAGAATAATAATGATGACAATAATAATAACAATAATGATAATAATGATTGATAATGATAATAATAAACAAAAAATAATAATACACAATAACACACAATAATAAATAATAACAATAATAATAACACCACCACTTGATCAACAAAAACAAACATCAAAACCAAAAACACCGACTTATAGAGCCTACGAAAGCAGACAAGACAAGAGCGCCTATTTCAGCAGAGCAGCAGAACCCAGCGACGAAAAGCAGGACAGGCTAAAAAGCAGGAAAAACAGCCTAATAGTCTGAACTTGCAAGCAGAAAGCGGGGAAAAAAGGGTCAAAAGCGGGGAAAAAAGGTCAAAAGCGGGAAAAAAAGGTCAAAAGCGGGAAAAAAAGGTCAAAGCGGGAAAAAAAGGTCAAAGCGGGAAAAAAAGGTCAAAAGCGGGGAAAAAAGGTCAAAAGCGGGAAGGTCAAAAGGTCAAAAGCGGGAAAAAAGGTCAAAAGCGGGGGGGAAAGGTCAAAAGCGGGGGAAAAGGTCAAAAGCGGGAAAAAAAGGTCAAAAGCGGGGAAAAAAGGTCAAAATCGTGCAAAGTCGAGCCCGGCCCAAGCAAGAGCGCCGTGCATTTGAAAACAGGAAAGCAAGCAAGCAAGCGAATGAAACAAGATTTTGCACAGCTCTTATGTTCCGGTCGAGCAGGGGAGGGTGGGGGGATGGGGGGAGGGGATGGGGGGAGGGGGGAGGAGGGGATGGGCTTGGGGGGAGGGGCGGGACAAAATGAAAGGGGGAATCCATGATTGTAACACTCTCCCTCTCCCTTCCTTCCCTTACCCTCCTCTCCCTCCCCTTCCCATCCCCTCCCATGTCCCCTCATCTACACTTCTCCTACCTACTCCTCCTCGCTTCTCCTCCCCTTCCCCCTTTCCTTCCCCTTCCTTCCCTTCCTTCCCCTTCCTCCCCTTCCATATCCTCCTTTCCTACCATATCCCCTCTCCTACCTCCTCCCTTCCCCTCCTCTCCCCTCCCTGTCTTCCCTCCTTCCTTCCTTCCTTCCTCCTTCCCCCCCCCCCCATTTTCCCTACCCTCCAATCTCTCCCCTACCACCCCCTCCCCTGCCTCCCACCCCCCACACCCCCCGCCTCAAGCGATAACCAGGAAACAGGGGGAGATGGCGACAGTCCGTCTGTCTGGCTGAGCAAACGTCTGTGGCTGTGGCTGTGGCTGTCACAAGTCCAAGGGGAAATTGGAACAGGGTAGAGAGGGAGGGTGATAGAAGGGGGAGGGTGGTAGAGGGGGGAGGGGAGTAGAGGGGGGAGGGGAGGGGAAGGGTGGGAGGGTAGTAGAGGGGTAAGGGGGTGAGAGGGGAGTAGAGGGGGAGGGGAGTAGAGAGGGAGAGGAGGGGAGTAGAGGAGGAGGGGAGTAAAGAGGGGAGGGTGGTAGGAGGAGGGGAGAGAGGGGAGGTGAGGGGAGTAGAGGGGGGGAGGGGTAGAGGAGGAGGGAGATAGAGAGGGAGGGTGGGAGAGGGGGAGGAGGGAAAGGGAGGGAGAGGGATAAGAATCGAGGAGGAAGGTGAGGAGACGCAGGGAGGAGGAGGAGGGAGAAGGAAGCGGAATGAGGGAGAGGGGAAAGGAAAGAGAGAGGGAGAGGAGAGGAAAGTGAATAGGGGGAGAGGAAAAAAAGAATAGGGGGAGGAGATGGAAAGAAGACAAGGTGAGGAAAGGCAAAAGAGAATAGGAGGAGGGTGGAGATGGAAAAAAATATGTGGAGAGGTACAAAAAAAAAGAATAGGAGGAGGAGGAAAGGAAAGAAGGGGCAAGAGGAAGGGCCAAGAGTGAAGAAGGGCACGGGCACCACTCACGACCTGTGTTATCAAGCCATACAGACCCCCTTTTGGATCAAACAGAAAAAGAGGGGGGGGGGTACAGCAGCATCCACACATCTCAGCCGAACTCGTCGCATCTTAGTCATCTCCAGCTTCGCAAAATAAGACCTAAAAGCAGTATAAAAAAAACACCCTTTTTGCACAATGCTTCAAAGATCTTTCGTGTGTGTGGGTGATCCCGACATTGGATGTAGGCCTATGCCGAAGGACAGCGAGGGAACGGCCGGGGGGAGGGAGGAGGGACAAGGAGGGAGGGAGGGGCGAAACAAGACTGTGCTACTTCTGGATGGGGGGAAGGGGGGAGGGAGGGGCTCTTGGGCATGGAAGGGGGAGGGAGGGAGGGGTACTTAGGCATGGAGGGGGGAGGGGTACTTGGGCATGGAAGAATGGGGGCAGGGAGGAGGGAAGGGGGAACTTGGGCATAGAAGGGGTAGGGAGGAAAGGGAGGAGGGGCACTTGGGCAGAACGGATGGGGGGAAGGGAGGGAGGAGTACTTGGGGAGTGGAAGGGTAAAACAGAGGCTGTGCTTACTTCTGGATGGGGATGGGAGGGGGGGAGGGCACTTGGGCATAGAAGGGGGAGGGGGGAAGGGGCACTCTGGGCATGGAAGGATGGGGGGAGGGGGGAGGGCACTTAGGGCATGGAGGGGGAGGTAGGGGCACTTGGGCATGGACGGGGGGTAGGGGAGTGGCACTTGGGCATGGAAGGGGGAGACACTTGGGCATAGAAGGGGTAGGAGGAAAGGGAGGGAGGGGCACTTAGGCATGGAAAGGGTTGGGGTTGGGGGGGAAGGGAGGGAGGGGCACTTGGGCATGGAAGGGGTAGGGGGAGGAACGGAACGGGGGGGGGGCTTACAGAAGGCGCCGAGAAATTACCAATTAAATACGAAAGAGAAAGAGAAGTGGCGAGGAGAAGAGAGAAAAGAGAAGAATAGAGAAAAGAGGAGATAAGAGTGAGATATACTTTTCATATTTCTCAAGACAATCTAGAAGCCCTTGGCAACGAGCGGGAAAAAAAATAGTTCCCCGCCCAAACAACAGATGGCGCGCGCGTGGAACGAACATCTCACACAAACAAAAACAAGACCTTTAATTGCACGAGTTGGCCGCTAGAAAGTTTTTTTTTATTATTATTACAATTTACACGCCTACTTCCACAATAATGAATAAATATTTTTGTTAGAGATGTGTCTTTTGTTCCAACAATACTGAGCGTGTTTTATTCATTCATACATCATATATGTCCATTAATTATTCATCCCACGTGTTTATTCATCATTCTAATGGACATGCAAAAAAAAAAAAAACGAATATGAATATTTGATACCCGACAAAGAGCGAACAATTAACGTCAATTCGATCAACATTTGACAGTTTTCACTTGTATAAAAAAAAAAATACCTCGCCCCCCCCTCCCCCCCAAAAAAAAGGAAATCAAAACCCATGTTGTCATTTTTGGCGAAAAACCGATCGCGAAAATGAACCTTTCAATGAAAAGCACAGTGGCACTAATACATAAATTCGTTTGAAATTATATATATATATATATATATATATATATATATATATATATATATATCATTTTTTTCTTCTTCTTTAATTAACTTGTCAACTTTATTTCCAATGGAGCGAAAACCTTGTAGAATTCTGAATGGTTCATGGAATGAAAGGGACAGAGAGAGAGAGAGAGAGAGAGAGAGAGAGAGAGAGAGAAAGAAAGAAAGAGAGAGAAAGAAAGAGAGAAAGAGAGAGAAAGAAAGAGAGAAAGAGAGAGAGAGAGAGGGAGAGAAGAGAGAGAGAGAGAGAGTGAGAGAGAGAGAGAGAGAGAGGAGAGAGAGAGAGAGAGAGAGAGAGAGAGAGAGAGAGAGAGGGAGAGAGAGGGAGAGGGAGAGGAGGAGAGAGAGGGAGAGGGAGAGAGAGAGAGAGAGAGAGAGAGAGAGAGAGAGAGAGAGAGAGAGAGAGACAGAGAGAGAGAGAGAGAGAGAGAGAGAGAGAGAGAGAGAGAGAGAGAGAGAGAGAGAGAGAGAGAGACAGAGAGAAACAGAGAAAAAGAGAGAAAAAAAACTAAAAACAAGTCGGAAAAAACAAACAAAGCGAAAACCCCAAAAAGCGAAGGGCGAGAGCAAGACCGCCGCCGGCGCCCACCAGTCTCCGGCGTCCAAGCAAGCCCCTATCTATTGACACTCTGGAAGACGCCAAGCTGTCTCCTTCCCTCGCCCTCGCCCTCCTTCCCTTCCTTCCCTTCCCTTCCTTCCTTCCTTCCTTCCTTCCTTCCTTCCTTCCTTCCTTCCTTCCCTCCTTTCCTTCCTTCCTCCCTTCCTTCCTTCCTTCCTTCCTTCCTTCCTTCCTCCCTCCTTCCTCCCTTTCCTTCCTCCCTTCCTTTCCTCCCTTCCTTCCTTCCTCCCTTCCTTCCTCCCTTCCTTCCTTCCTCCCTCCTTCCTTCCTCCCTTCCTTCCTCCCTCCCTTCCTCCCTTCCCTCCTTCCTTCCTCCTCCCTTCCTTCCTTCCTTCCTCCTTCCTTCCTTCCTCCCTTCCTTCCTTCCTCCCTTCCTTCCTCCCTTGCTTCGTCCCTTCCTTCCTTCCTCCCTTCCTTCCTCCCTTCCTTCCTCCCTTCCTTCCTTCCTCCCTTCCTTCCTTCCTTCCTTCCTTCCTTCCTTCCTTCCTTCCTTCCTTCCTTCCTTCCACTTCTTGCCTTTCTTTCCTCGAACCTCATTTCCCTATCGTGGAGAGATTTTCGAACTTGCTTTTCATTTCGGACTGGGAAAATTCGCACGTTGTGTGCGTGAGGGAGGGAGAGGGAGAGTGAGGGAGAGGGAGAGGGAGAGGGAGAGGGAGAGGGAGAGGGAGAGGGAAGAGAGAGGGAGGGTGGAGAGAAGGTGGAGGGAAGAGGGAAGAGGAAGGGAGGGAAGGGAACAGGAAGGGAGGGAGGCGGGAAGAGAGAAGGAGGGTGGAGGGAAGAGAGATGGAGGGAGAATAGGGAGAGGAGGGAAGAGAGATGGAGGGAGAATAGGGAGAGGAGGGAAGGAAGGGAGAGTAGGGAAGAAGAGGGAAGGAAGGGGAGAAGAAGAGGAAGGAAGGGAGAGTAGGGAAGAAGAGGGAAGGAAGGGAGAGAGGAGGAGGGGAGAGAGAGAGCCAAAACCAGACCGCCTGAAAGAGCAGCAGCCAGTGTGGGCGTTTTCATTAAAAAAAAAGTTTACATATACATACAAGCTGCTAGCAATATGCGATTCTATGTACGCCTATGGGACTCCCCTCCCCTCCCCCTCCCCTCCCTCCCCTCCCTTCCCTTCCCCCTCCCTCCCTCCCCTCCCCACCACCCCTTCTCTCCATTCCTCTATCTTCTCCCTCCCTCCTCCCATACCCCTCTCCTCCCCCTCCCCAACCACCCCTTCTCTCCATTCCTCTATCTTCTCCCCCCTCCTCCCATACCCCTCCCTCCCCCCTTCTTATCTAGCCCCTTCCAAGGCAAGCACAGAGTCTCGTTGACTTGGTGCATTCTCTGCAACACTGCGACGCTGCCAAACACGCCCCCCTCCCTCCCTCCCTCACCCCCGCTCCTCTCCCTCCTTCCTCCCTCACCCTCACCCCCGCCCCCCTCTCCCCTCCTTCCCTCCCTCCCTCACCCCCTGCCTTCTCCCTCCTTCCCTCTCCCTCCCTCACCCCCGCCCCCTTTCCTCCTTTTCCCTCCCGCCCTCTGAATCACTCGTGTTAAGTAATTTCTCTCTCTCTCTTTCTCTCTCTCTCTCCCTCTCTCTCTCTCTCATTCTTTCTCTATTTCTCTTTCTCTCTCTCGACTGACTTATTGACTGGCTGACCGAACGATTCACTGACTGACTGACTTACTGACTCACGACCGACCGACCGACTCACTGACTTGTTTACTGACTAACTGACTCACTCACTGACTTATTGACTGAGTGACCAACCGACTCACTGACTTACTGTGACTGACCGAACGATTCACTGACTGACTGACTTACTGACTGACGACCGACCCCCTCCCTCTCCATCCCCATCCCCTCTCATTCATTCAGCGTGCACTTTTCTTCCTCTCTCCATCTCCCTCATTCTCTAATTACCACCAATTTCGGTGTAGATTTCCCCTAATGGCAGTAATTCTTCGCATCACTCCCACCATCATCAAGAGTGCAAGTTGCATGCCCAAATCGTCGCCATTCTTTGCAATAATTGAGGGTCTTGCTTTCCGTGACATCGTGCCTCCCGTTTATTCGTTTCTTCGTCTCATTCCTTGGTTTTAATCATTTCTTATTTTCTTTGTTTTTCTTTTTTTTTCTCTCTTTCTTTTCCTCGTGTTTTTATTTTATTTATTATATATATATTTTTTTTTTGGAGGGGGGTTATTTATTTCTAATTCCTTGATTTTAATCCTTGATTTTAATTATTTCTTATTTTCTAAGTCTGTTTTTGTTTGTTTCTCTCTCTCTTTCTTTTCCTCGTGTGTTTTTTTTTTTTTTTGTATTTGTTTTTTTTGTTTTGTTTTCCCTTCTTCCTCTTTCACAAATTTCGTATTTTTTCTTAACCCTTGTTTCTAATTCTCATTTTTTCTTATCTTTCTTTTTCGTTCTCTTACCCCTGATTTTTTTTCGTCTTCTTTCCCCTTCTTCTTACAAATGTTTTCAAGTTTTATTTGACTTCTATCACCCGCTCTCATTACCTCCTTTACAATCTATTTACTTTTTTCCTTTTCTTTTCCTTTGCACTTCCCATCTTTACTCGTGTTATTTTCTCGCACCTAAAAATTCTTCTTTTCTTTCCAATCTCTCTCTCTCTCTCTCTCTCTCTCTGTCTCTCTCTCTCACACACACATTCAATTTTAGATTTCCAATCGCTTTCCTCCTCCTCTCTCTCTCTCTCTCTCTCTCAGTTCTCTTGTTTTTCGCTTACATTTTTCGTCATTTTCCCTTTCCATCTTCCATTCATTCCCTGACGTTCTCATCCGAATTTGTCAGGCATTTCTTTTTCATTTTCTTTCTTTCTCTCTTTCTTTTCATCTCTTTCGCAACTATCCTCTTTCACTTTCCATTCCATTTATCGCGTCTTGTTGCATGCATCAGTCGCCACGCCCGTCGTACCCTGGTCTTGCCCCCCCCCAGTCCCCCCCCCTATACCCACTCTAAATCCACAACACCCAGACCTAATCCTACCCCAATCCCTCCTCCTCCCCCTTACTCCTAACCCCCATTCCCCAACCTCTACACCCGCACCCGTGCCCATCCTAACCCCATAATACCCAGCACCCAACGCCTACCAAAAACCCTACCTTCCCTCGTACCCCAACACTTCCCCATTCTCCAACATTTTCCCTCCCTTCCCCCCAAAACCTCCGCACCCCCCGTCCCCTAACCCCACAGTCCCCACCTTCAACCCCCCATCCCCTAACCCCACAGTCCTCCCACCTTCACCCCCCACCGCTTTCCAACCTCCACCCCCACCTTCACCCCCCCCCCACCAGCCACCGCCGTGAGCGCCGGGGACCGCACGAACACCTGTCGAATTCCGCGTGTCCGATTCCTTGCCGGAGTCGGATTCCTGGAAGCGAAAGTAACACGCGAGAGAGAAGAGAAGAAAAAAAATGAGAGAAAAAAAGATGATGATAATGCGAGAAGGAAGAAATGGGAAGAGAAAATGAAAGAAGAAAAAAAAGAAAATGAGAGGTAATGCGAGAAAGAAGATATGAGAAGAAACAATGAAAGAAGAAAAAAAAAGAAAATGAGAGGGATGGTAGGAAGGGAGAGAGAGGGGGGGGGGGCGGAAGTAGATAAGGATAAGGACAAGGGGAAGAGATAATAGCGAAAATAAATAAATAAAGGGGTAGATGACATGGAAGAAGAGTAAGGAGGAGGAAAATCATTTTCAAAAATACCAAAAAAGTATTTAGAATACGGAGAGAGAAAGCAAAAGAAAAAGAGTAATAAGAATACGGAAAAAGAAAGCAAAAGAAAAAGACTAATAAGAATACGGAAAAAAGAAAGCAAAACAAAAAGACTAATAAGAATACGGAAAAAGAAAGCAAAACAAAAAGAGTAATAAGAATACGGAAAAAGAAAGCAAAAGAAAAAGAGTAATAAGAATACGGAAAAAGAAAGCAAAAGAAAGAGAGTAATAAGAATACGGAAAAAAGAAAGCAAAAGGAAAATGAAGAGAAAGTGAAACATGGATACAGAGAACTACCCTCGGCTCCTCATCTACTGCCCAGAACCCTCTCGGGACTGTCTCTATTGCACCGCCGCCGCAGCACCTACTCATCTACCTCATCTACCGACCCTTCCCCTTCCCCCTCTCTCATCTACCGACCCTTCCCCATCCCCCTCTCTCATCTACCGACCCTTCCCCATCCCTCTCTCTCATCTACCGACCCTTCCCCATCCCCCTCTCTCATCTAAAGACCCTTCCCCATCCCTCTCTCTCATCTACCGACCCTTCCCTCATCCCTCTTCTCTCTCTCATCTACCTGACCCCTTCCCTCTTCCCCCTCTCTCATCTACCGACCCTTCCCTCATCCCCCTCTCTCATCTACCGACCCTTCCCCAACCCTCTCAACCCTTCCCCTAACCCTTCCCCAACCCCTTCCACATCCTCTCTCTCATCTACCGACCCCTCCCCTTCCCCCTCTCCCATCTACAGACCCTTCCCCATCCCCCTCTCTCGTCTACCGACCCTTCCCCTATCCCTCTCTCTCATCTACCGGACCCCTTCCCCCATCCCTCTCTCTCATTCTACCGACCCTTCTTCCCTTCCCCTCTCTCTCATCTTACCGACCCTTCCCCATCCCCCTCTCTCATCTACCGACTCTGACCTCTTCCCTCATCCCTCTCTCTCGTCTACCACGACCCTTCCCCCATCCCCCTCTCTCATCTACCTGACCCTCTCCCCATCCCTCTCTCTCATCTACCGACCCTCTCCCCATCCCCCCTCTCTCATCTACCGGACCCTCTCCCCTTATCCCCTCTTCTCGTCTACCGACCCTTCCCCATCCCTCTCTCATCTACCGACCCTTCCCCATCCCCCTCTCTCATCTATCGACCCTTTCCCAACCCTTCCCCAACCCTTCCACATCCCTCTCTCTCATCTACCGACCCCTCCCCCTATCCTCCTCTCTCATCTACCGACTCCTTCCCCATCCCTCTCTCTCATCATACCGGGACCCTTCCCCATCCCTCTCTCTCATCTACCGACCCTTTCCCCATCCCTCTCTCTCATCCTACCGACCCTTCCCCTCTTCCCCCTCTCTTCATCTACCGACCCTTCCCCATCCCCCTCTCTCATCTACCGACCCTTCCCCATCCCCCTCTCTCATCTACCGACCCTTCCCCATCCCTCTCTCTCATCTACCGACCCTTCCCCATCCCTCTCATCATCTATCTGCATTGACCCTTCCCCATCCCTCTCTCTCATCTACCGACCCTTCCCCATCCCCCTCTCTCATCTACCGACCCTTCCCCATCCCCCTCTCTCATCTACCGACCCTTCCCCATCCCTCTCTCTCATCTACCGACCCTTCCCCATCCCTCTCTCTCATCTACCGACCCTTCCCCTTCCCCCTCTCTCATCTACCGACCTCTTTCCCCCATCCCCCTCTCTTCATCTACCTGACCCCTTCCCCCATCCCCCCCTCTCTCGTCTACCTGACCCTTCCCCATCCCTCTCTCTCATCTACCGACCCTTCCCCCATCCCCCCTCTCTCATCTATCGACCCTCTTTCCCAACCCTTCCCACAACCCCTTCCACATCCCTCTCTCTCTCA
>NW_027213466.1:32500-40000 GCF_042767895.1 Penaeus vannamei | reverse complement strand
GAGAGGGAGAGGGAGAGGGAGAGGGAGGGAGAGGGAGAGGGAGAGAGGAGAGGAGGAAGGGAGAGGGAGAGGAGAGAGAGAGAGAGGAGAGGGAGAGAGAGTGGAGAGGGAGAGAGAAGAAGGAAGGGAAGAGGAAGAGGGGGACGAGGGAGGAGGAAGGAAAGAGGGGGGAAAGGGGAGAGATAGAGGGGAGAGAGGAAAAGGAAACAGGGGGACGAGGAGAAAAAAAGAGAAGAAAGAGGTAAGAGGAAGAGCAGAGGAAAGAAAGAGGTAAACGAGAGAAAAAGAGGGCAAGGAGGAGGAGACAAAAATAAAAAGTTTAAGAAGAGGAAAGAGAAGCGGAAAAGGAGGAGGGAGTTGAGGGGAGAGAAGAGAAAAGAAAATGAAGAAATAACACGAACAGGAAATGGGAAACAGTAGGCAGAACAAGGGGGGGAGGAAAAAGGGGAAAAATATCGAACGGAGAGAACAATGCAAGACCAGCTCATTCCAAGGGATCTTTCTCCCCTCGTTCGCTCGCTCTCTCACGCTCTGCTTTTCCTCTCCGTCTCCGCCTCTTCCCCTCCTCCCTTCCTCCCTTTCTCTACCTCTCCCTCCTCCTCCTCTCTGCCTCTTCCCCTCCCCCTCCTCCTCCTTTTCTCTACCTCTCCCCCCTCCTCCTCTCTTTCTCTCCCTCTCCCTCCTCCTCCTCTCTTTCTCTGTTTCTCCCCCCTCTTCCTCCTTCTTCTTCACCTCTCCCTGCTCCCTTCCTTCCTCTCTGAATTCCTCACCCATTCTCCTTGACACTCCTCTCTCTCTTCCTCTACCTCTTACTGACCCTCATTCTCCTCTATTCCTTTTTCCCCTCCCTCTCTCCCTCTCCCTCTCATTTCTCGTCGTCCCCTTCCCTCATTACCACCCCCTTTCCCTCCTACCTCATCCCTCTCCCTCTCTCCTTCCTCTTCTAACTCCCTTTCCCTCATTACCCCTCTCCCCTTTCCTCAAACCTCTCTTCCCCCTACTCCCCCCCTCCTCCTTCCTCTCTTCCTCCTCCCCTCATCCCTCTCCCTCTCCCCCTTTCCTCCCCCCCTCATCCCTCCCCCTCCCCTCCTTCCTCCTACCTCCTTCCACCCCCTCCCCCCACTCCCCACCCCTTCCCTCAGCACCCACGCCCCCACGCCCCCACGTCCCCGCCGCCCACGGGAGAGGACTCGCGCGAAAGGGGGAGAAAATCAGGTGAGGATTAACAGGAGTTTGAAGCCCAATTTCTCGAGAGCTTCCTCATAATGGACTTTCCTTGCATGTGTGTCTTTTTTTTTTTTTTTTTTTCCTCGGTTCTTATTCTTCTTCCTATATTCTTGGCTCTTTTTTCTTCCTTAGTCTTCCTCGGCTCTTCCTTTTTAAATCTTTCATAGTCTTGATTCTTTTGGCTTTTACTTTAACCTGATTTTCTCTCTCTCTCTCTCTCTCTCTCTCTCTCTCTCTCTCTCTCTCTTTCTTCTCTTTCTCTTTCTCTTTCTCTTTCTCTCTCTCTCTCTCTCTCTCTTCCTTTTCTCCACATCCTCATTTTCTTTTCTCCTCTTTTCCTACTTGAAACAATCCTATTTTATGGAACATTAAGCATCCGAATTTTCCTTTTCTCTCTACGTTCCGTTTCCCCCCATTTTCTGGTTCCCCCTCTTTGCTCTTTCTCTTCTCCTGTTACTGTTTCCCATTCTCTTCCTCTATTTCATTTGCTTCTCTCATTGTCATTCCTCTAAAAAAAAAAAAACTCCGCAATCCCCCCCCTCCCAATTTTCACCCATTTAGCCTAGTCCCCCAGTTTCCTTTCCCTCAGTCCCTCCATACCCCCCCCTCCCCTATATCAATGAAGTTCAACGGTCATTCCCACACACCCGCGTACACACAAACGCACCCATATGCCAACGCACATACACACACACACTATAGTGGCTCTATAGCTCTGGTCTAAGGACCAGAGCTGTAGAGCCACTGAGCCAAGGAACCAGAGCCAGGGAGCCAGAGAGCTACAGAGCTCAATATTTACAGAGCCAGAGAATTAAATAGCCACAGAGTCTAAGGACCAGAGCTATAGAGCCACAAAGTCTATGAACCAGAGCCAATGAGCTAAATGATTATAGAGTAAGAGAGCAACAGAACCAAGGAACCAAAGCCAGAGAGCTAGAGAGAGACAGAGCTATAGATTTATAGAGCCACAGAGTCTATGAACCAGAGCCAAAGAGTTAGAGAGCCACAGAGATAAAGAATTATAGAGTAAGAGAGCTACAGAGCCAAAGAACCAGAGTCAGAGAGCTACAGAGCCACAGAGCTCAGGAATTATAAAACCAGAAAACTAAAGAGCCAAAGCCAGAGAGCCACAGAGTTAACTAATCATATAGCCAGAGAGCCACGGAGTCTTAAGAATCAGAAAGCCAGAGAGCAAGAACAGGTAAGGCGGCTTTGGGAGATTAATTAACTCACCTCGTCTATTTCGTCGCGATATGGGATGGTCGTGCGTAGGAAATGGGGGGGGGGGGGTATGGGAGGACAAAGGAAAATGAGAAAGGGAGGAGGAAGGCGAGGGAGGTGGGGAGGGAGTAGCTCCCTCCTCGCCCCTCTACTACCCCTACATCCCACCCACCTCTAACCTCCCCCTCTCTCCAATTCTCTCCCCTTCCCTCTCTCCAATGCCCTCTCCCTTCCCCCTCTCCCTCTCCCTCACCCCAATGCCCTCTCCCTTCCCTCACCCCAATGCCCTCCTCTACTCCCTCTCTCTCCCCTCCCCCTCTTCCCCCTCTCCCCCAATGCCCATCCCCACCCCCACTTCCCTCCTCCCTCTCCCCACTTCCCACCCCCACCTCCTCCTCCCACTCCCCCCCCACCCCCTCTCTCCCCGGCACCGATTCAGCGGAAGGCGAACCGGCGGGAGCCCGAGCAAGGCGGCGACCCAGGCACTCAATCGCCAGGAAATTTGAATTTTACATCTAATTTGTATGCTAATCCAGGGCTACTCCGGGCCGTCTTTTTTCCTTTTTTTTTTTTTTTTTTTTTTTTTTAGAGAGAGAGAGAGAGGAAACTAAGTAAGAGGTAAACGTGGGCGGGGGAGAGTAAGAAAATGGAAGCATTAGCGACAACGAAGAGGGTGTGGGAGGAGAATATGGAAGAACTGGAGGCGAGGAGAAGATTTGAAAAAAAAGTAGAACCAGACAAACTGCTTAAGAGAGAGAGAGAGAGAGAGAGAGAGAGAGAGAGAGAGGCGGAGAAGGGAGAGAGAGAGAAAGAGAAAGAGAGAGAGAGAGAGAGAGAGGGGAGGGAGAGAGAGAGAGAGAGAGGGAGGGAGGGAGAGAGAGAGAGAGAGAGAGAGAGAGAGAGAGAGAGAGAGAGAGAGAGAGAGAGAGAGAGAGAGAGAGAGAGAGAGAGAGCGAGAGAGTGTGAGAGAGACGAGAGAGAGAGCGAGAGAGAGAGAGCGAGAGAGAGAGCTGAGAGAGAGAGCGAGAGAGAGAGCGAGAGAGAGACAGAGAGAGCGAGAGAGAGAGAGAGAGAGAGAGAGAGAGAGAGAGAGAGAGAGAGAGAGAGAGAGAGAGAGAGAGAGAGAGAGAGAGAGAGAGAGAGAGAGGGGGAGGGAGAGAGAGAGAGAGAGGGGGAGGGAGAGAGAGAGAGAGAGAGATTTGATTTGATTTTGATAATATTTATTTACAGAACAGTGTACATGCTCCTGTAAAAGTTGTGCCAGGGTAAAGATGCTACCGCTTACTCTATCCAGTACTGGCTGCTATGCTTTATATTTATGTAAAGGGCTATTAGTCAAACATTAGTTTCTACATGCATTGAAGTGGCTGTGTCATTATGCATACATTATTCACATATCATCTAGTTGGTAAAAAACCCTTTTATATCCCTAATCATATCGAAGAGTCAAGACCAGTGTCTATGATAAAAATTAATATAATCAATAAGTGCTGGTCTCTGGACAGTGCTATTTGATCGATAGGATGCAGTTTTTGAGCAACAAAAGTAAGTAATGTGTAAGATTATGCGACTTAATTTGGGCGCCTTGCACATTTTGCATTGGTGATACGTAACTGGCTTTAAGCCTCCAAGACCTGCATCCTGTACATAATGGTATAGTGTATTGATACTCTATGCGTAGCCTGGTTAGCGTGACCTGCTGGTTCCTCGGAGACAGTCCATCGTAGTATTTATATGGTTTGTCAGTGTACTCATCATGACCTGACAATACTATCATAATGCCAGATGGTACCATGTCCCACTTTTCTTCAATTCTCTTCAGTGGTCCACTACCTGGCCCTCATAATCTCGAGAGACAGCTGAGTAACACGTTTTTTCATTTGACTTGATAGATAGTGCAGTATTACATATAATATGGTTCTTCATGGGAAAGTGCTTGGCTTTGCTAACTTATCTACGTTGTCACAGGTTGATATCCCCTATATGAGAAGGTATCCAGTATAGTGATACTTGTATACCCTGCTCGGATAGGCTAGCGATTTGGTGAATGTGGTATTGATAGTTACCATGTTTTCTGGATTAAATGTTGTAAGTCTATACAGTGCACCCTGAGAGAGAGAGAGAGAGAGAGAGAGAGAGAGAGAGAGAGAGAGAGAGAGAGAGAGAGAGAGAGAGAGAGAGCGAGAGAGAGCGAGAGAGAGCGAGAGAGCGAGAGAGCGAGAGAGCGAGAGAGCGAGAGAGCGAGAGAGAGAGAGAGAGAGAGAGAGAGAGAGAGAGAGACAGAGAGCCAGAGACAGACAGACAGACAGAGAGAACGCCAGCCAATCAAGACTGAATTCAAGAAAGGCCGAAAAGGAAAAGGAGATCGAAAAAAAACAGAGGAATGAAAGGAGTGTGAGAGAGAGAAAAAAAACAGTAATTAAGACGGCGAGTCCCGCCCGTCCGCCCAACCGCTTCTCAATCACGACGATGGATCTTCTGGCAAAATCTCAAAAAAAAAAAAAAAAATCTAAAAAAAAAAAAGGGATCACGTGACTAACGAATCGCATTACGTGCTTAAGAAAGAGAAGAGAAGGGGAGAGGGAGGGGAGGGAGGTAGGGAGGGAGAGAGGAGAGAGGGGAGGGAGGGAGAGGTGGGAGGGGGTGGGAGAGGGAGGGAGGGGAGGGGAGAGAGAGAGGGGGAAGATAGAGGGGAGGGAGGGAGGGAGGGAGGGAGAGGGAGGGAGGGGTAAGGAGGGAGGGAGGGAGGGGGAGGGGGAGAGAGAAGGAGAGAGGGAGGGAGGGAGTGGGAGAGGGAGGGGTGGGAGAGAAGGAGAGAGAGGGAGACAGAAGGAGAGAGAGGGAGAGAAAGGGAGGGGGAGAGAAAGATGGATGGGGAATGTAGAGTGAGAAAGGGAGAGAGGGAGAGCAAATGGAAAAAGAAAGGGAGGGAGGGGGGGGGGAGGAAGAGCGAGCGAGCGAGAGCGAGGGCGAGAGAGAGCGACAGACAAAGGAAACGCGAACGGGCCGAGGAGAAAAAAAGAGAAATACTCATACAAGTAGAAAAGGAAGACAAGAAGACAAGAAGCGAGAACGACCGAGGGGAAAAAAAAAGCACACAAACAAACACACAAATCGTAGTTCAACTCGAATAGAGGTGTATCGTCTCGGTGTATTGACACAGGGCTACAAAGACGGAGACAAACAAACAAACAAACAAACAGACAAACAAGAAGTAAACCCACGCCCGGCCGATTAACGAAGGAAGACGGTTGACAGACAGACAAACGGAGGAAAGACGACAAACAAACAGACAGACTAATGGAGGAAAAAAGACGGATGAATCAGACAAAATTATGAAAAGAGAATCAAACAAATTACAGATGAAATGGACGGACAGACAGACAGACAGACAGACACAGACAGACAGACACAGACAGACAGACAGACAGACACAGACAGACAGACACACCATTACAGACAGACAGACAGACAGACAGATACAGACAGACAGACAGACACTGACAGACACAGACAGACACGAAGGAAGACGGTTGACAGACAGACAAACGGAGGAAGACGACAAACACACAGACAGACAAATGGAGGAAAAAAAGACGGATGAATCAGACAAAATTATGAAAAGAGAATCAAACGAATTACAGATCAAATGGACGGACAGACAGACAGACACAGACAGACAGACAGACAGACAGATACAGACAGACAGACAGATACAGACAGACAGACAGAGACAGACAGACAGACAGAGACAGACAGACAGACAGAGACACATACAGACACAGACAGACAGACACAGACAGAATCCCGACAGCCAGCCGAGCAGAGACAGCCCCAGGGGAAGGAGGGGGGAGGGGGGAGGGAGGGGTGTGTGGGAGCGATGCAAACACACCAATATTGACACTCGCTTCCGAGACACACCCCCCCCCTCCCCCCCCCCCCACCCCACCCCCGCCCGTGCCTCGCCTCGGTGGGGCGTCTCGGAGTGCCAGGCCGCGTCTGGGCCCTCGCGCCCATGATGGCCCTCGCCCTCAACTCGCCCACTCGGCCAGCCTCCCACCCTCACATTCATTCAATTACCCACTTATCAATTAACTCATTCATGCACCCACTCATAAATAAATAGATAAATAAATTCACCCTCATAAAAAAAAATCATTCACTCATTCACCCACTAATAAATAAATGAATAAATAAATTCACCCTCATAAATAAAAAAAATAAATTCATTTACTCACTCACCCACTCATAAATAAATTCATTCACTCACCCACTCATCATTCATTCATTTACCACTCACTAATAATTCATTCATTCATTCACCCACTCAATTAATCTATTCATTCATTCACCCACTAACAAATAAATGAATAAATAAATTCACCCTCATAAATAAATAAATAGATAAATAAATTCACTCATTCACCCACTCATAAATAAATTAAATAATTCATTCACTTATCATTCATTCATTCACTCACCCACTCATTAATCTATTCATTTACCACTCACTGATCATTCATTCATTCATTCACCCACTCATTAATCTATTCATTCATTCCTTCATCCACCACTCATCATTCATTTATCACTCACTGACCATTCATTCATTCACCCACTCAATTAATCTATTCATCCATTCACCCACTAACAAATAAATGAATAAATAAATAAATTCATTCATTCACCCAACCACCCTGCCACAAATTCATTCACTAATCCCGCCCACAGATCGACCCTGAAGTTCCTGGACCTGAGGTTTCCGGGTCTGAAATTCCCGTGCGTGAAGTTTCTGCGCCGATACTTCCCATTCCCGAAGTTTCAGTCCCTTGGAATTCCCCGGAATATCCATACATGAAGTTGACACTCCTGAAATGCCCATATATATGGAGTTAATGCTCCTGAAATGCCCATATATGGTGTTTATGCTCCTGAAATGCCCATATATGGAGTTGATGCTCCTGAAATGCCCATATATGGAGTTGATGCTCCTGAAATGCCCATATATGGTGTTTATGCTCCTGAAATGCCCATATATGGAGTTGATGCTCC
>NW_027213466.1:15000-27500 GCF_042767895.1 Penaeus vannamei | reverse complement strand
TCCTCTTCCTCCTCCTCTCCCCCGGGCGATCGCGAAACTCGATCTAATAAAGGTTGCAAGAGTACAGGAAACCCACAGGGGTTGGCGGGGTGGGTGGGGAAGGAGGGGGGGAAGGTGGGGACAAGAGGAGGTGGATGGGCGGAGAGGACAGGGGAAAGGAGAAGAGGGAGAGAGGTGGGAGGAGGAGGAGGAGGAGGAGGAGGAGGAGGGGGAGGAGGAGGAGGAGGAGGGGGAGGAGGGGGGGGGGGAGGAGGAGGAGAGGAAGGAGAAGAAGTAGTAGAAGTAGTAGAAGTAGTAGAAGTAGAAGAAGTAGAAGTAGTAGGAGAAGAAGGAGAAAGAGGAGAAGAATAAGAATAAGAAATCAAAAAGAAAAAAAAAATGAAATGGGGACGCAGAGAACAAGAGAAAAAAAATGAAATGGGGACGCAGAGAACAAGAGAAAAAAAAAATGAAATGGGGACGCAGAGAACAAGAGAAAAAAAATGAAATGGGGACGCACAGAACAAGAAATAAAAACCGAAAACTGGGAGGAGAGAAAGAAACCGATGGAAAAGATTAAAAGATAGGAGGAACGGGTGAATCGCCCATGGAGCAAGGAACAGATGGTACAGACCCAGGAAAAGAAAAAAAAAAAGACAAGAATAAACTAAAAACAATAAATAAAAAAGATATCAAACGAACAACAACTACAACAACAAACAACAACAACAACAACGACCAATCTCCAATTCTTATTAACACACAAAAAATCTCCCAACAACAGTAAAGACAATAACAATAACAAACCAAAAAAAAAAAAAATCACAAACACAGGTAAAGGAGAGAGGGACTGGAGGGACGGGGGGGGACGGGGGCCGGGGCCGGGGGAAGGGGGTGGGAGGGAAGGGGGACGGGGGAGGGACGTGGGGGGATGGGTGGGACTGGAGGGACGGGGGGACGGGGGGGACGGGCGGACGGGGGAACGAGGGGGGGAGGGGGCATTCGCAAAATGTTCAGTCAGCCGGTTAAAAATATATTTATATCGGCGCCATTCTATCTGGCCGGAAGCCACGCGATACAGGACGAAATTTTTATCCATTTTCGAGAGGACAGAAAGACCAAAAAAAAAAAAGGGAGCACTTTCCCCAGCCGAAGGGAGGGAGAGGGAGAAGGGATGGATAAAGGAGGGAGAAGGGGAAAGAGCGAGAGAGGATGGATATAGGTGGATAAAGGAAAGATAGAGGAGACCTAGAACGGAGATACAAAGGAGGGAGAGGGAGAAGGGATGGATAAAGAAGGGAGAAGGGGAAAGCGCGAGAGAGGATGGATATAGGTGGATAAAGGAAAGAGAGAAAGGAAAGATAGAGGAGACCTAGAACGGAGATACAAAGGAGGGAGAGGGAGAAGGGATGGATAAAGGAGGGAGAAGGGGAAAGCGCGAGAGAGGATGGATATAGGTGGATAAAGGAAAGATAGAGGAGACCTAGAACGGAGATACAAAGGAGGGAGAGGGAGAAGGGATGGATAACGAAGGAAGAAGAGGAAAACGCAAGAGAGAATGGATATAGGTGGATAAAGGAAAGATGGAGGAGACCTAGAACGAAGATACAAAGGAGGGAGAGGGAGAAGGGATGGATAAAGAAGGGAGAAGGGGAAAGCGCGAGAGAGGATGGATATAGGTGGATAAAGGAAAGAGAGAAAGGAAAGATAGAGGAGACCTAGAACGGAGATACAAAGGAGGGAGAGGGAGAAGGGATGGATAAAGAAGGGAGAAGGGGAAAGGCGGAGAGAGGATGGATATAGTGATAAGAAGGTGAGAGAAAGGAAAGATAAAGGAGGACTCTAGAACGGAGATGGGTTAAAGGGAGGGAGAGGGAGAAGGGATGGATAAAGAATGGAGAAGGGGAAAGCGTGAGAGAGGATGGATATAGGTGGATAAAGGAAAGAGAGAAAGGAAAGATAGAGAAGAGCTAGAACGAAGATACAAAGGAGGGAGAGGGAGGAAAGGAGAAAGGATGGATAAAGGAGGAAGAAGGGGAAAGCGCGAGAGAGGATGGATATAGGAGGGCGAGAGAGAAGAGGTGCATACAGGAAAAGGGAGAAAGGATAGATAGAGGAGAGCTAGAACGGAGATACAAAGGAGGGGAAGGGAGAAGGGATGGGATAAAGGGAGAGAGAAAGAGTGATAGAAGGAGGAGAAAAAGGGGGAAAGCTATAAGGAGAGAGAGAGAGAGAGAGAGAGAGAGAGAGTAGAGAGAGAGAGAGAGAGAGAGAGAGAGAGAGAGAGAGAGAGAGAGAGAGAGAGAGAGAGAGAGAGAGAGAGAGAGAGAGAGAGAGAGAGAGAGAGAGAAAGTGAAAACTAAATTATGAAAAATCAAAACCAAACAACAAATGCTCAAATAATAATAATAATAATAACAATAATAATAATATATAAAAGACATCAAAACAAGACGTTGATTTTTGCCCCGTGGAATAAATCTAGCTCCGGCGACCATGATAAATCCTACCATGAAAATCTGCCTTAAATCCTCCCCTGTTGGAACTGTGAATGGCGAGGAGGATTAATGAGGAAGGGGGGAGAGGGTGGGGGTGGGGGAGGGAGAGAGGGAAGAGGGAGGAGGGAGGAAAAGGGAGGGGAGGGGAGGGAAGAAGAGAGAGGAAGAGGAGAGAGAGGGAGAGGAAGAGGGAGGGAGAGGGAAGAGGGTGGGGGAGAGAGAGGGAAGAGGGTGGGAGAGAGAGAGAGGGAAGAGCAAGGGGAGGAGGGAGGGAGGGAGAGAGGGAAGAGGGGGAGAGGGCGAGAAGGGAGAGGGAAGGAGAAAAAGGAGGAAGAGGAGAGGGAAGGAGAGGGAAAGGGAGAGGTTAGAGGAGGAGGTAGGGAGGGACAAGGGTGACGTGGGGGTTAAGGAATAGGGAGGAAAAGGGGGAGTGGGGAAATTTACGGAGGGCGGGGGAGGGGCAGGGGAGGGGAGCAGGAGGGGACAGGAGGGGGCGGAGGAGGGGCTGATTTGGATGAGGGGGAGGAACGTTGTGCTGGCTTAGGTGCAGGGAGCCGGGGGGGGAGCTGAGGGGAAGGTCCCCAAGCCCCGAAAAAACAAAAATGCAACAGTTTCCTCAGTTTCCCCCCTTACGGCAAGGAAACTCGCTAACAAGCAAACATTTCTGTCCACTGTCCAGCCATGTCCTCCCCCCCCCTTTCCTTCCTTCCCTCCTCCTCCTCCTTACTCCATTTTCCCCTTACCTCCCTCCTCTTCCCTCCTCCCTCCCCTTACTCCCTCTTTCCCTCTCCCTCTCTCCTCCCTTACCCCATTTTCCCTCACCTCCCTCCTTCCCTCTCTCCCTTCCCCCTCCTCCCCACCTTTCCTCCCTCCCTCTCCCTTACTCCCCTCCTCCCTCCTTTACTCCCCTCCTCTCCTCCCTTACTCCCCTCCTCCCTCCCTTACTCCTCTCCCCTCCCTCCCTCCCTCTCTCCTTCCCCCTCCTCCCACCTTTCCTCCCTCACCTCCCTCCCTCCCTCCCTCCCTCCCTTACTCCATTTTCCCTCACCTCCCCCTCCCTCTCTCCCTTCCCCTCCTCCCACCTTTCCTCCCTCCCTCCTTCCTTCCCTTCCATTATTTTCATTCCTACTCCAACCAATTCTCTTAAAGAAAAGGAAAACGTAAACCCAATTGTTGCCTGTATAGTGCACAGATGAATGTACGTGTATAGTGCACACAATACAACACCAAAGGCTAGATTCTCCCACCAACCAATCTCACATGAAATAATTTTATAAATAGCAATGAAATAATAAAATAATATAATAACGACAATAACAAATATTAGAAAACAATGACGATGAAGATAATGGTATGATAACGAGAATATAATAATAACAATAACAAAAAATAACAATAACAATGACGATAATGGTAAATATGATAACAAGAACAAGATCAACAACAACAACAACAACGATGATAATAAAACAAATAAGGACAATAACAAAAAAAATAAATAAAAACAATGACAATGACGATAATGGTAAAGATGATAACAAGAACAAGATCAATAACAACAACAACAACGACGATGATAATAAAACAAATAAGGACAATAAAAAATAAATAAATAAAAACAATGACAGTGACGATAATGGTAAAGATGATAACAAGAACAAGATCAACAACAACAACAACGATGATAATAAAACAAATAAGGACAATAACAAAAAAATTACAAAAACAATAACAATGACGATAATGGTAAAGATGACTAACAAGAACAAGATCAACAACAACAATGAATGGAAGAACAATAACAACGACAGATAATAAAACAGGAAAAATGACTGCTTCCTCAACCCCCCATATCAAGCTGTCACCCCCCCCCCATTAAAAAGCAAAAACCACATCGAACCGCCAACTGAACCAGCGATTCGCGGTTAAGGATCCCCATGAAATCCTCTATATTAATCCTACCACCAGACGGGGGGGGGGGAGGGGGGGAAGGGGGGGGGGAAGTGCCAAGGGATTCTTTCATCTTAATACAAAAGAAAAAGGAAAACAAAAAGAAAATGGAAAATTAGAAAGTGAAGCATGGATCACTTACGCTTAAATGAATTCTAAAAAAAAAAAAATAGGAGCAACTATATTACATAAAAAAAAAAAAAAAAGCTAGACCAGATGGCATCAAAATAATCCATATAAAAATACAGCATTTAATAAAAAAAATAATTATATAAAACACAGTTCAAATTAGTCTTCTACCGGTGACGTTGACAAAAAACAGTTCACATGTAGATGATTTTTAAATATAGATTGCGATACTTATACCTTTGAGAGAGGGGAGAAAGGGGAGGGAGGGAGGGGAAAGGAGAGGGGAGAAAGGAGGGAGGGAAGTGAAAGGAGAGAGGGGGAGGGAAGTGAAAGGGGAGGGAGGGAGGGGAAAAGGGGAGAGAGAGGAGGGAGGGAGAAGGGGAGAGGGAGGGGAAAGGGTGAGGGAAGGGAAGGGAGAGAGAGGGAGGGGAAAGGGAGTGAGGGAAGGGAAGGGAGAGGGAGGGAGGGGAAAGGAGAGGGGAGAAGAAGGGGGAAAGGGAGAGGGGGGAAGTGAGAAGGGGAGAGGGGGAGGAAGTGGGGTGGGAAGTGAAAGGGGAGAGAGGAGGGGAGGGAAGGAGTGGGGAGGAAGGAGGGAGTGGGGAGAGGGGAGGAGGGAAGGAGGCAGAGGGATGAGAATAGGAAGGCGAGGGAGGGAGGGAGGAGGGGAAGGAGTGGGGAGGGAGAAGAGGAAGGCGAGGGAGGGAGGGAGGGTCAAACAAAGACAAATGGATGACGAGGTTTTGAAGGCCGTTTCCTCCTTCCTTTCCCTCAGCTTTCTCCTCTCCTTTTCTCTCCCTCTTTCAAATCACTTACTTTTTTCAAGTCATTAATCCTCTCGCCCTTCACTTGTCATCCTCCTCCCCCTCCCCCTCCCCCTCCCCCTCCTCCTTCCTTCCTTCCTTCCTTCCTTCCTTCCTTCCTTCCTTCCTTCCTTCCATCGTTCATTCAATCATTCCATCATTCCATCATCATTCATCTCATCCCTGCATTCATTCATTCCATCAATTATCATCATCCATCCATCCATTCATCCATCCTTCCATCCCTCCATTCCTTCCTTCCATTCCTTCCTTCCTCTCCTTCCTTCCTTCATCATTCATTTAAATATTCATCTTCCTTCGTATCCCTTCCTCCCCCCCTCCTTCCTCCTCCTTCCTTCCATCCTCTCTCCTCCACTTCCTTCCTCCCTCATTTATCCCTCCCTTCCTTCCTTCATCTTCCTTCCTTCATCATCCTTCCTTCCTCATCCTTCCTTCAAATATCCTTCCTCCCTCTCCCTTCCTTCCTCCCTCCCTCTTCCTTCATCTCCCTCTCATTCCCCTCATCCTCCCTTCCATTCCTCCCTCCCTTCATTCTTCATCCTCCCTTGATATCATTATTCCTCCTCATTCCCTTCCTTCCTCCTCCCTTCATCATCATTCCATTATCATCCATTCATTCATCCATCATTCATTCATCATCATTATTCATCATCATTGTTCATCATCCATTCATTATCCTCATTCATTAAATCCATCATTCATTATCATCATTCATTGTCATCATTCATTCATCATCATTCCATTAATCATCCATTCATTACATCATCATTCATTCATCATCCATCTCATTCATCACTCCCTCCTCCTTCATTCCATTCCATTCATTCCATTCATTCATTTCATTCATTCATTATTTCATTTATTCTCTTCATTCTATTCTATTCATTCTATTATTATTTAAATATTTCATTTTATCCATCCTCCCTCCCTTTCCTCCTCCTCCTCCTCTTCCTCCCTCCTCTTCCTTCCTCCCTCCCTCTTCCTCCCTCCCTTCCTTCCTTCCTCTCTTCCTTCCTCCTCCTCTCCGTATCCTCCCTCCTTCCTTCCTCCCTCTCCCTCTTCCTTCCCCCCTCCTTCCTTCCTCCTCCTTCCTCCTTCTTCCTTCCTCCCTCCCTTCCTCCCTCCTCCCCTTCCTCCTCCCTTCTTTCCCCTTCCTCCCTCCCCCTCCTCCTCCCTCCTTCCTTCCTCCTCCTCCTTCCTCCTCCTTCCTTCCTCCTCCTCCTCCTTCCTTCCTCTTCCTCTCTTCCTTCCTTCCTCCTTCCTTCCTTCCTTCCTCTTCCTCCTTCCTTCCTTCCTTCCTTCCTTCCTTCTTCCTTCCTTTCCTTCCTCCCTCCCTCCTCCCTCCTCCCTCCTCCTCCCTTTCTTTTCCTCCTCTTTCTTCCACCCCAACTTCCTCCCACACCTGCCTCCCCCCAAAAAAAAAATTCATTCTTCTCTTCCTTCCTTCCCTCTTTCATTCTTCCCTTCCTCGCTTATCCCCCCATCCCCTCCCCCCCTTCTAGCTGACAGCCGCGTCCTATCGATGATGATCCAAACTCGTGTGCAAAATTCTATTCTTCCTCTCTTCCTCTCCTTTGTCTTTCATCCTCACTGCCCCATCCGTTCTTGTTATCGCGTCATGTTCTTCCTCTCTTCGCCTCTCTCTCCTCCTCTTCTCGCCTCTACTGCCCTCTTTTTAGCTTGTCTCTCTCCTCCTCCCTCGCCCACTCCCTCCTTTAGCTTGTCTCTCTCCTCCTCCCTCGCCCACTCCCTCCTTTAGCTTGTCTCTCTCCTCCTCCCTCGCCCACTCCCTCCTTTAGCTTGTCTCTCTCCTCCTCCCTCGCCCACTCCCTCCTTTAGCTTGTCTCTCTCCTCCTCCTTCGCCCACTCCCTTCCTCCCTTCCTTCCTTTCTTCCTCCCTTCCTTTCTTCCTCCCTTCCTTCCTTCCTCCCTTCCTTCCTTCCTCCCTCCCTTCCTTCCTCCCTTTCTCCCTTCCTTCCTTCCTTCCTCCCTTCCTTCCTTCCTCCCTTCCTCCCTCCCTTCCTTCCTCCCTTCCTTCTTAATCTACGTCTTGTATACATAATATTTCATCACGTCTATTTTCCCATTTTACTCTTCACCCTCCCCTCTTTTTCTCCCTCCCCCCCCTCCCCTCCCTCCCTCCCCCACCTCCATTCCCACTTTTTCTCCAAGTTCCTCAATTTTTTTTTTTTCTCCTGATGTTTTCGCCGACGTAATTCACCCTCCCCCCTCCCCCTCCCACCCCATCGACCCCCCCCCCCCGGCCTCCAAAAACCCCAATTCCAAGGCAAAGCTGTTTTTTACGTCAGATGATTAACGACATTTTCGCCATCAATCAAACGGTTCCCGATCAATTTCAATATTTCAATCAATTGCGCGCACGTCCAGTTTATATAATTTCCCCCGCCCCCCTCTTCTAAATCTCCCCCCCCTCCCCGTCTCTTTTACATTCATTTATTCCCATTTTAAATTCTCCGTTATTTCCATCTCCCGTTCGGACGTTTCCCCCATCCTTTTGATCCTCCTCTCCTTCCATCTCTCTTCTCTCTTCGCTTCTCTTCTTTTATTTGTCAAATCCTGCTCCTTTTTCATCTCCCTATCTTTCTTCCCCTTTATCATACTTTCCACTTTTTTTACAGACTGCTTCTCCAGACATTTTTAGCATCTCACTCCTTATCCACCTCCTCCCTTAACCCTTTCTCTCTCCCTTTCTCTCCTCCTCCCTCCCTCCTCCCTCCCTAACCCTCTTTCTCTCTCCCTTTCTCCTTTCCTCCCTCCCTCCTTCGCCCTCCTCCCTCTCCCTTCCTCCCTCCCTCCTTCGCCCTCCTCCCTCTCCCTTCCTCCCTTCCTCCCTCCCTCCCTCCTTCGCCCTCCTCCCTCTCCCTCCCTAACCCTCTTTCTCTCTCCCTTCCTCCCTCCCTCTCCTTCCCTCCCTTTTAGGCAAACGACTCGGCGAAAGATGGGTAGATGAGGAGTAGAAAAAAAAGGGAATAAGGACAATAATTGGGAAGGGGTCGATAACGGGATAATCTAAGGGTTTAAGAGAAGGGGAAAGACATACTTAGAGAAGGGATGGGTTGGCGGGGGTGGGGGGGGCTAGTCATTTATTTATTTATTTATTTTTATATTTTTTTTATCTATTTTTATTTTTTATTTTATTATTATTATTTTTTTTGAGGGAAAAAGGAGGAGGAAGAGAACGGAGAAATGGGGGAGAAAGAGAAGGAAATCCCAGAAAAAGAAAAAGAAAAACGACAATGAGAAAATGGGGGTAAACTAAGATTTAAAAAAAAATGAAAATTCGAGAAAAAAGGAGGAAAACTACTAGAGAGAGAAAAAAAAGAAATGAAAGGAGGGAGGGAGAGGAAGAAGAGAAATTGAGGCAACGGGGATCGGGGAAGACGAGGAGTGAGGGATAAAGGCTCGAAGAAGGAGGAAACTATGAAGAAAGGCAGGAATAAGGGCATGGGAGGAGAATGAGAGGGGAGGGGGGGGGGGACAAGGCAATGGCATGGCAGGGGAAGAGAGAAGAAAAATTGCGTGATTCTAAATTCAAGAAATATTTAATCAATACTTATATAATACAGCTAATCGCGCGCGCAGGCAGACAGACACAGACACACAGACAAACAGACAGACAGACAGACACACAGGCACACTCACAGGCACACACACACACACACACACACACACACACACACACACACACACACACACAGACACACACAGACAGACACACACAGACAGACACTCACAGACAGACACACACACAGACAGACACACACACAGAGAGACAGAGACAAACACACCAGACAGAGACAAACACACCAGACAGAGACAGAAACACCAGACAGACACACACACACACACAGACACACAAACAGACATGTAAACACACACACACACACACAGACAGACACACATAAACAGACACACACACAGACAGCCACACACACAAACAAAAAAGAACTAACGAACCAAAGAACAAAAGGCGAGACCGATAAAGCAAGGGGACGAGAGACGGACACAGCCGAGCCAGCGAGACCCTCCTCCAGACAGGCTCTCTCGTCCGAGTCACAATCCCAGGGACATTAAGAGCACCGCCATCCCGCCCGCCATCCCGCCCGCCGCCCTCCTGCACGCCCACAGCAATCCCAGGAACATTAGGAGCACCGCCATCCCGCCCGCCCACCCGCCCGCCCTCCTTCACGCCCACAGGATCAGGCGGAAGCACAGGCAGGCGGGCGGGCGGGCGGGCACGAACGCTACAAAGCACGAGCAAATATAATCTATATTATGAATATAATGGAATAATAGGAAGCCCACGCGGAAAAAAATGAAAAAAAAACAAGCTCGCAGAGAGAGAGAGAGAGAGAGAGAGAGAGAGAGAGAGAGAGAGAGAGAGAGGGAGAGGGAGAGGGAGAGGGAGAGGGAGAGGGGAGATGGAGAGGGGGGAGGGAGAGGGAGAGAGGGAGAGGGAGAGGGAGAGGAGAGAGAGAGAGAGAGAGAGAGAGAGAGAGAGAGAGAGAGAGAGAGAGAGAGAGAGAGAGAGAGAGAGAGAGAGAGAGAGAGAGAGAAAATGCTTTTGATACATGAAACATCAAACGCCTTTGCACACAGGCGCGGCGCCATTATTCCCTCGCCAGATAATTATTCAACAGGCTTCTCTAGTCGCTACTAGAAGGGAGTTAATTAAAAGAAATGATTTAAACAGAAGATTTGAAGAAAAAAAAAAAAGACGAAATGAATAGGTCGAAAACAAACACCCGAGATTCCACTCCTCCACCACTACTCTTCTCCCTCTTTATCCCTCTCCCTCTTCTCCCTACATCACCCACCCTTCGCTCTGACATCACTACAATAAGTATTACCCATATACACCCTCCGCGCCGCCCAAAACCGCCCCCGGACCACTCACGCCCACCTCGAGGCCATCCCAGACCGCCCGTTCAGAATCCCAACACAGTATACGAGAACCCAGACCTGGAAAAAAAGCGAAATGTCACACACACGCGCCCACACTGTCCCCGTGGGCGTGGCGGAGGGAGAGGCGACGGGCTTGGGTATCCTCTGGGCGGGACGGTGGAACTTCTCTGTCCGTTCGCCCATCCATCCATCCCGACCCTCCCTCCCTCTCAGTTCCTTCCTCTCAATTCCCTCTTCTCTCTCCCCTCTCATTCCTTCTTCCGTCTCATTTCCCTCTTCCCTCTCAATTCCTTCTTCCCTCTCAATTCCCTCCCCTCTCAATTCCCTCTTCCCTCTCTCAATTCCCTCTTCCCTCTCTCAATTCCCTCTTCCCTCTCTCAATTCCCTCTTCCCTCTCTCAATTCCCTCTTCCCTCTCTCAATTCCCTCTTCCCTCTCTCAATTCCCTCTTCCCTCTCTCAATTCCCTCTTCCCTCTCAATTCCCTCACCCCCTCTCAATTCCCACTTCCCTCTCATTCCCTCTCCCTCTCACCTCCTCGCCCCCCCCCCCTCCCCATCTCGCACTTCCTCCTTTCCGCCTCCTCCATCCTCATTACCTTCCCCCTCTCCTGCCTCCCTCTTTCACCCCCACCCTCCCTCTCTTCCTTAAACGGATCTCGAGACCTAACGGCCGCCATTGTCGTGGTCATTCTACCTTGCCGTCCACTTCTATTCCTTCCTATCCACGCGTTTTCTGTATATTCCGTGTGTAGGTATGTGTGCGCAAGGTCTTGTGTATGTAGACCTCGTGTGTACGTGCTTTCATAAAAGTTCTGAGGATCAAATGTTAAAGCGTGAAGTTAGTCCTCAGTGTAGGCATACATAAACAATCTCACGCACATGCACAGTAAATAAGAGATATTATAAAGAGAACAAGGAAGTGCAATAAGTGGCAGAAAAAATAAATTGCAATAAGTGTCCAGTAAAAAAAGAAACTGCAATAAGTGACAAAAAATTGCAATAAGTGGCAGAAAAAATAAATTGCAATAAGTGTCCAGTAAAAAAAAACTGCAATATGTGTCAAAAGAGGAAATTGCAATAAGTAGCCAAAAAATTGCAATGGCCAATAAATAAAGAAACTAAAATGTGACAAAAAAAAAATGCAATAAGTGGCGAAAATATCCCAAAATATTTATATGGCAAGACAAAAAAATCAAAATCGATAAAATGACAAAAAATAAATATAGCACCAGATCGTTGTGGTGATGGTGATGACGATTCTTAATATGATAATTTGCTATGATAACGATAATTTGATAAATTTCTGAGAGTAATGACGATGATAACTGCTGATGGTGACTGACGATAGATAATGATAATCGCTGATGGTGACTGACGATAGATAATGATAATCGCTGATGGTGACTGACGATAGATAATGATAATCGCTGATGGTGACTGACGATAGATAATGATAACGCCTGCCAGTGACTGACACTTAACAGGAATAGTGAAGACTGACGATGAGCGATGAAGATGAAGATAGTGATAATGATAGTGAAGATGAAGCCGCAGGAGGCACGAGCGAATCGGGGGGAGAGCGCGCGCCGTCGCATGTTGCAACACCGCCCTTCGTGCAACGTGAAATTCGTACTTTTGTTGTCCGAATCGATGTGACAAGCGTGACGTGACAGGTCCCCCCCCCCCCCCCCCAGCCGCGACCGCTCATTACGTATAGGTTTATTTCCTCTCTTCCTTCTCGCCTTCTCTTCGTCGTTCGTCTTCCTAATCCTCCTTTTCTTCCTTCTTTTCCTATTCCTTTTCTTCCTTCTTTTCCTATTCCTTTTCTTCCTTCTTTTTCCTATTCCTTTTCTTCCTTCTTTTCCTATTCCTCCTCTTCTTCCTTCTTTTCCTATTCCTCCTCTTCTTCCTTCTTTTCCTATTCCTCTTCTTCCTTCTTTTCCTCTTCCTCTTCTTCCTTCTTTTCCTCTTCCTCTTCTTCCTTCTTTTCCTCTTCCTCTTCTTCCTTCTTTTCCTATTCCTTTTCTTCCTTCTTTTCCTATTCCTTTTCTTCATTCTTTTCCTATTCCTCTTCTTCATTCTTTTCCTATTCCTTTTCTTCATTCTTTTCCTATTCCTTTTCTTCATTCTTTTCCTATTCCTCTTCCTCTTTAATTCTAAATTAGAGTTGGATACTGACAAAAAAATAACTCACTGA